>NC_133195.1:19907500-20000000 GCF_049306965.1 Danio rerio
ACAGACAATTTATTAGAGCAGCTGTCGATGTGGGCAGGTGTTCATAAAACATGATTTTTATAGTTTTGCGTGACTCCTTTTTCATTGCCCGGGATTTAGCAGGCAGACGCAGCTTCTGGAATGGTCGACATTAACTGCTCCCAGCAGCGGATCTGATTAACACGGTAAGTTGCAAATTTAGCCGAATGATAATTGTAAAGTCATGCAAAACTGCTGTCTTCGCTAGGCAGGTGAGGTTTTAGCTTTGTAAATTGTACTGTAGCCTCAGGTATGTTAACAGTTAGACTGCTCTCACATGGAAAGCTAAGTTGGCTAACGCTAACCAACGCTAGTTTATGCTAATGATTAAAAGTGATATTATTGAGAAAAAATAGTGAAAGTAGTTTTAAAACACTTAGTAGGTATAACTAACGTTGCAGAACCGATTAACAAGGTCACTGGTGGGCGGTCGGGGTGTGGGGGTTCAGTTTGCTAGCGCTAACTTAGCTAAAGTTAGCTCACCTAAGTTATAGCAGCACATTAAGGATGGATATTAAATGCAGAAACGTATGCAACAGTTAAGTAGTTTGTGTTTAACGTAAGAGAAAGTATAACTTAAAGTTTGTGTTTTAGAGATTTAGTCCATAAGTTTTTTAATGCTGCATAGTGAATAAATTACAGATTTACAATTTATTTTAACTTAAATTACATTTACTACTGATGTTTACAGAACCATTTAAACTGTATGCACCTCATTCTAAAATGCATGTTCTTGGTCTTTAGATACCAAAGTGATTTTGTTACCTGTGGATCTTCAAACTTCACATCCAGGTAAGAAAAACATTAGATACAACTACAGCTATAATTATTTGCAGGCAAGTAAAACATTGGTAAAATTGCAAACAATAGTGGGCTCCATAGAATTAACTTACATTTGATATCTGAAGTGCAACAGTAATTTTTTACTGTTTTTTTACACAGATATTATGTGTGCAACAGTAAAAACAGTATAAAAATATCCTAATGCAGTTTCTTATTATCTGTCAGTCTTTCAATAAAGCTAACTGATAACACTGAATCACTGAACTGTCATTTGCCAGTGACATTAAATTTGAAGAAAAAGTCAATTAAATGTAGCTTTAGCAAAAATTCAATGTAAACCTTTATGTAATGTGTAAAATGGCAATGTATTTATTTATTTATTTAATAAAATTTGTATTATGACGTGCAAAGTTTGGTGCAAAATGAAGATGACATTTAAATTATAGAACTTGTATTCTATAATTTTCATATAGCCATTTTCAAACAGTTTTAATATCTAAATTAAATACACATTCTTATGCTTTATAAGTTGCCAAAATAAACAAAAAATGTAATACCTAAATTTGAACAATTCTTTGATTGACAGGAAAACACAATGACATGCACTGTTACACTGAGTAAAATCACAGTTTTCTTTAAAATTTGCTAACTAAAAACACCTGGAATAATGTAATTACACAACCTCTATAACCTTTTTTTATTTTTTAAATAGAAGTTAGGTAATTTTAACTAAGGTAATTTTTAACTGATAAACTAAGGTGTTTCATCCATGCATCATTCTCACTGGACTTTTGTAACTTCACTTGTAGTTATTTCCTATTCAGTATTTAGCTATTTAATGTTGTTTGGTAGCAACCACCTGAACTCCTGTTTCTTTTTGTCTCTACCAATAGAGTTGTGAGGAATCAGAGGTGCATGCGGCTGCCCACGGGAAAAATTTGCCATCAGCCCAACACAGTTTGGATTATCATAGGACTGTCAGAGGTTTGCCAAACCTGTCAAATGCATGATGGCTCCTGTTTGGAATTACCGATGTCCTCGACTTCAAGTATCCATCAAAACTGTATACATTTGAGATATATTAGAGACTCTTTGTGGGACTGGACATTATGCATCCTAAATCTTCATCAAAATATGCAAATCTCCTCACTGAGTTGCCTTGGATGATTTCTCAATAGGATCTGGTATTATTAATGTTTTTATTTATGTATTGTGTATGTGTAGCCACATTAATGGCCTATTTTGTAGTCACTATTAAAAGGAACATCGATTGATATTGAATACATGTTATGGTCTTTAATCCATCTTCCCATTCTTATTTAATTGTTATTGACAGGAAAGTCTGTTTATCTGTTTTTACTAGTGTATATTGTGCTTACAATATAGAAACGAAGATTTATTTTCTGAGGTTACAGCCAGAAGTCAATTAAATTAGTTTTAAATGACATATGCATGGTTAATTTTATTTAGATCATTAAGTTCATAATACTTAATTAAAATGAGTACAGTCAACATATAGCAATGTATAAGTAAGTTAAGTTTAACAAAAAAAGTAAGTTTATCTGATTTGAGTAATTTTAGAAATATTAGTTGGCTCAACTTAATTTTATTGCATTTGTTTTAAGCAATGTTTTAGTGTTTAAAATACTTAAAAAAGGCTGGAAGTTGAATCAACCTAAAACGTCCGATGCAACCACTTGCCTCACTTTTTATAAGTTAGATCTAAGTAACATTTTTTACAGTGAAGGCAACATTTCTTTAATAAAGCTCAACCATATAGTACAATATGGAAAAGAAAGCAAGCACACATATTTGCAAGATGCTATGATGAAGTTATGAACTTTACGTCGATTGGACATTGATGGAATTAAATCAAATTGTGAACTGAAGGAAAGCTAAGCAAAGGTAAACTCAAAACAAGGCAGGGATGTGACATTACTCCCTCTCCATAGGAGGCATGCCTTTAAACCCAACACAGTTCCAAAACTGATGGCTTTGGTAGAGGATGTGAAGCAGGTGAAGGGCAGGCATGAGGAGACAAAAACCAGGGTAGTGATGATGATGAAAGGAGCTAGGAGCAGGGAGAGCCAGATGGGGACTCAAAGAGCAGCCATGGCAACTGCCCTTGGCAGAATCAAGGGGATGTGTTGTGGTGAACTTGTAGTAGTGTGACTGAGATGAACCCAATGCTGGTGGAGTGCAAGACGACAGAGAGAAGAGGTGACACTATGGGTCAGAAAGGTCAAGGTGGTGATGACAGCTCAATTGACCAAGGTGGAGCCAGAGCAACTGAGTACCAAGTTGGAGCTGAGGTGAAGGAGGAACCCAACAAAACCCAGGGGATGGAAGGACGAGGCACAGATGAATGTGTGCTGAAGAGGTGGCAGGTTGACAACTGACCAAAGCAAAGCTGGAGAAACAAGAAAGCCTGATGGAACTGGTGGATTTACTGTACAAGATGGTGAACAGCCTTGACTATAAAACAGCTTGTACTTTATGTGTGTGCTCTTCTATTTTGTTGTGGATTATTCTAACAGTCAGCTCTGAATAGCCTTCTGGCTGTCTGACCTTTCAATGCTTGGCACCTAAGTAATCATTGGAAATAAGGTTCAGAATTTATACAGAATTGAACCTGGTCATGGAAATTTTCTATGTCTGTGTTTTAACCAACTGGATTAAACACCTATATGTATGATGCAGTTAGTGAAGTTGTGTTAGAGTAAAAATGTTGTTTATTTGAGTGGCCTACGAACTCTGTGTGAGTGCTGTAGCTGGCTTCTGAAGCTGCCTTCTGCTGAATCTGCAAAGTATGTTCAGTAAACTTTCTTTGATTGAAATCTTGGGTCCTCTTCATTTGACTCACCCATCAATTTTGAGTTAAAACTGTCAGTTCTCCAACAATGGAGACGAGGAAATGTAAAGGCAAGGTAAAGCTGATTAGCTTGAAGGAGCAAACACTGCTTGGAGGCTAGAAGCAGAGAAGTGGGATTCTTACAACTAGATGATTGTGACTGGATCCCCAGAAGATCTTCCTTACCCTTCAGGAGTGGTAGGCTGTGGTTGTGAGGAGGGGCTTACAGATGCCAACAGAGATTGGCTAGAGAACTGACTGATGTCTGAAAAAAGGCAGGAGAGGGAGGATGGGTGTATACCTCCTTTGGACTTTAGATGGCTGATGAAACAGATGAGGAATTTTGTGGGACCAACTCATACTTAGGGGATAGAGATAAAGAGTCGGGTTGTACAAGTGAATCTCAGGGCATGGAGAACTGGGAGGGAATCAGTGAGAAAAGAAGATGCCATATATTCTCCTCCATAGCTCAGTCAAGTTATTCAAAGTCCAGCAACAGGTCATTCTCAACAATTGGAGTTCGAGTGTAGCTTCTGTTCATGTCCTTAATCTCCACATCCACTCCCTTGACTATTCTCTGTTGCTAGCTTTTACACCTGGTCAAGCATTCTCTGGCTTGAGCTCCATGCAACAGTGTGTTGGCGAGTGGGCATCAGTGGGGCAGATGGAGAAATAGTTCATTATTCTCCAACACCCACTCTACAAATCTGGGAATGCTCCCTAAAAGCTGAGGCTGACTAGATAGAAGCAGCACAGCAAAGACTATGAAGAGGCTAGAAGATATAAGGCTAGAATATATCAAGCCTGTAAACTTATCTGAACAGCTGTTATTTTTCTCATCTTTTCCGCAGGATTTAGAAAGGGCTATACTGTACTGGAGACTTGTAAAATAGTCTGTTTAAAATGATAACTTGCCATGTTGCCACTCATGGTAGAGGGTCAAATGAGGTGACAAAATTAATGTGTTCTAAATTTTTATTATTATTATTTTTTTATTATTATTATTTTTTTTGCAATGGTTTATAAATGTTTTGAGGACTGAACGTGCACCATATTTCATCAATCTCCAGGATACTGCAGGGATTTATTGGATTTTTGCTTTTGTAAAACTGTCCAAAATGTCGAACATGGATTTATTTTTATTTTTATTGACAGTTTCATTTTTTTTGTTCTTTTGTTATTTGTTATACTGTTATATTACTATTGCTAAATCATTCATTCATTAATTCTTTCTTTCTTTCTTTCTTTCTTTAATATCGTCACTAAAAGTGATTAAATATTTTAACATACCATGTTGTTTTTTTCTTTTTCTTTTTTAGGAAAATAAGTCACACCTTAAAATTATATTAATTTTCTAGAGGAAAATGGAAAAAGCCCATGTTGATTCATGCCTCAGACTTTATAATTCTATTTAGAAATAATGTAAAATAGGATACCGTAAGCATTAAATTACATTTTACTTTACAAGCAATCATGCATTTCCATCACTCTAGAATAGTCCTTTAAGTCTAATCGCATTCAGGACGGAAAAATGAGCAAACAGAAATTAAAGTGGCATTCACTATAAACGACATTTATTATAAACGTCAAGCCTTAACAAATGCATTTAAAGTGAAAATAGCAGCGTGGGGGAAATGAAAAACAAATAGTCTTGACTCTATCACTCAGCACCAATGAAGTGTGTCTGTGTGTGTGTGTGTGTAATTTGCACATTTTGCGTGCTTGAAGTTAATTGCATTATATGCATTGCCTCGGAAAATAAGCTGCAGCACATTTAATATGATAAAATAAAAAAATCGCTTATACTCCAGAAAATTCAGTACCAGTATACTACATTTTTTGTATGCAGATTGGATTATTTGGTGGATTTGCAAAACATTAGCAAAAAACTCACCTATATTATTTACCAGATACACACATTTTGACAACGTGTGTGAGGATTTGCTGTCTGTGAACAACATGATTGACCACCAGGAAGAGGAACCAATAAATGACAGTGTGTCTCGATTGAGAGGTCAAAGAGGTGGTCATGAGTCCTGCCAAGGCATCAGACGGAGAGTGCAGAGTGCATAAAAACTGTTGTCAGATAAAGTCCAGGCCGTCATTTTACAAAATTCAGAGCCATAAACAAAAACCTAACCATAGCAGGCACAACCAAATTTATCAAAGCAATTAAAAAACTGTAGGAAATGCAGCACCGGCAATAAGTAGTGTGTTTAATGGTCTGAAAATGATCAGCTTCTGTTGCCCACTGACTTCTACAGATGCATTAATAATACGGTTTACTTTCCAATAAAACAGGCTGTAAGTTGGAAGTTTTAGAACACATAAGTAAGCCCCTATTTTAAAGGAAAAGGGAATCATTTTAGGGAAATAGCTCATTGAATAACTTGTTTAACATTTTGGAATCCATTTGTCCAATTTCCACTAAGACTAACTTAAAAAAGTGGCTCCTTTCTAGGCCAATAGGTTGTTTGCAATTGTGAACTGGTAAATCTGGTGATACATGAAATTCCAATGGAGGATAGAAAGTTAAAAAAAAAAAAAAAAAAAAAAAACACTCGATGGATGACATAGACAGTCTATTTTTTCCTGGTTTATACTATATTTCAAAAGAGATATGAATAGAATATAAATAACAACATATGTTGGACATGATCCTTATATTATGAGGAGGAGCAAGTTTTCTATTGAATGAAAATATTTGCCAGCAATTGAGACAGTTGACAATGTAAGTACATAAAAACTATAGTAATTTATATTGAATAATATAGTGATTTTGAACCATTATATAGTAAATTAATTGAATTAAACTGTTATGGCATTTTTATGGTTGCTGGTAATAAAACTATAATAATAAACAAATTATCCAATACTGTTTTAGACTCTATATAAGTATCTGATACACCATCACAAAACACCACAGTTTACACCATGGTAGTTATTTCTATTTGGTTATTACTGTTAGTTATTAACTAATAATTTAGCAGTTTTTGTTTGTCAGCAGGCATTGAACATTGCTGCGCATCTCGATGTCAACATTACTATTGTTCACTTTATTCTGTCTATTCTGATTTAATGATTCAATTTAATTCAATTCATCTTTATTTCTTTTGGGCTTTTACAACGTAGATTGTGTAAAAGCAGCTTCACATAGAAGTTCTAGTAAATTGAAACTGTCAGTCCAGTTTTCAGAGTTAATGTTCAGTTTAGTTCAGTTCAGTGTGGTTTAAATTTCACTGCTAAAAGTCCAAACACTGAATAGCAAATCCATCAATGTACAGCTCAATGATCTATGCTAAGCTAAGCTAAAAGTGCTCCTGCCAGAGCCAGGGATTGGCTGAATGGAATAAAAAAAAATCCTAAAACTCAACTGTTCAACTCTGTAGAAGTTGTAAAGTGAGCCTATTTTTACAAAAACTGGAATGTTCCTTTAAAGTGAACCTATTATGCCTTTTCACGTGATATAACTAATATGCATAACTAATATAACTCTTTGTTGTCCCCAGAACGTTTCTGTTAGCCAAGTTACCCTACAGAACATTTTTCTTAGCTTAATTGAGTCTGAACAAAAATATGTCTGGGATGGATAAGGAACACAAATGATACCAAGTATTTGATATCAAATATAATTAATCCAATGGTGGAATGGGGCTGATGACACAAGGAGACTACCAAAGTAGATTGAGCCAATAGTGATGGATGCAAAAGCAGAGTGTGAGAAATTTGGAACCATTGTGACACAAACCAGAGGAGATCTGGGAGACCACAGCAGTGTCAGAGCAACAGATCACCAAGGTAGTGCCCGAGGGAGGAACCCAATGAAGCTATCCAGAGGAATGAAGCCCAGCAAGACAAATCAAGTTGGTGGCAGGTGGAAAACTGTGCAATGATGGGTTCCACTCTACTTTAAGAGATGCACATGCAAACTTCTCTTCCACTCAGGGAAACCCCTGCCACCAGTTTAAAGCGTGCTCCACTTCATCAAGTCAATGAGGAAAGCTTACATGGACATACTCTTGATCCATCAAATTTGACAGAGGGAGCAGGTCAGCTTTATATGTTTACTATATGTGAGATGTTAGCACCCAGAATGCAATGTGATTGTGTCACAACAGTGTAGTTCCCAGGTGTTCAGGGTTTTAGGGCATTTTATTTAAACCCATTCTAATGTCCACAGTCCAACACTCTAATAGCTGTTCCTGGTTACGTCTATTAGAACTAGATGAAGCCACTGCGTTTGGCTAAATATCTTCATTCAAAGAATCACTTATGGAAGTGTGGGCAAGGTCCCAATCCAACCCCTAATCTCCCCGAGGACTCCCGTGTCAATATACACTGGCTCTTGCACTTGGTTAGACATGTCTTGAGGCTCTAGCTCAGGGAAGGAAATATCTGCTGTGTTGCTCTCATCTGATATGACTTAATGATCCCAGTAGGCTTGGGTTCTCCATCTGCAGTGCACTCTGACAAGTTGTTGGTTGGGTGGGCTTTTGGTTGGGATTGGAGATATTTAATACCGGTTTACAAGTCTAACCCTACTGGATGAGACTGGTGGTGGAATAGAGAACTGCATTAATTAAGGATAAATCTTTGCTAATGGGATGGATTGTCACTAGTCACAGACAGGGTTTTCCTATTCCTATATATAGAAAAAAAGATAAATCTTTAATCGTGCATTTGGGGTAATGGTTTAAAAATTATGGGGATTATTAAAATAATATTAGTAATAATAATAATAAAGAAGAAAAAGAAGAAGAAGGGGGTGATTTTAACCATTATAGGTTAGTTTTCATGCCATGGTGGTGCAGTGGGTGGCGCTGTCACCTCACAGTAAAAAAGGTTGCTGGTTTGAGCCCCAGCTGGGTCAGTTGGCATTTCTGTATGGAGTTTGCATGTTCAACCCGTGTTGGCGGGGGTTTCCTGCGGGTGCTCTGGTTTCCCCCACAAGTCTAAAGACATGCGCTATAGGTGAATTGTGTAAGCTAAATTGTCCGTAGTGTATGTGTATATGTCCTAGTCCTCCAGGTTGAGGGTTGAGCATTGGGCTAATGACCCACCTCGTAAAAATTAGATGTGGTGCAGTTAAATATTAACTTGGATATAAACGACCCTGGGAGTAAGTAGGCTAGTTTTCACATAAAATAAAATTAGAATTTTGCATAATAAGTCCCATTTAATTTATTTCAAACCTTTGTGATCTTACTATTGCAGAAGCCATACTTAACAATTTTTTTTTTTTTTTTTTGATATAGGCTATTTTGAATATTGACTTTGCCTTTAGATGGAAACAACTCTTTTTTTCCTTTTAACCACAGGCAGACACTGCTTGAAGAGACTTCATTTTAGCAATAAGTAATTATGGCTAAAAATGTTGACATTACGCCCCATTACCGTGTTATGCTCATGACTGAGTGTTAATGAAACTAGTATGAAACAAAAATGAAAACAGACGCAAAGGCTTCTGGCAAAATCACACAATCTCTGCTACCAAACAGCTTGTTTGTTGTCTTCGAGATCATTGTAGTCAGAAGGTAATTATTTGTCCTTGTTTATTCGGATGAGAAAATGCAAGTTTATTATTGTCTGTGATTCAGCAGTCAGCTGGAGTAGGAACACTCCTGGGTAAGCATGGTTAATGAGTCAGTTCGTCCTGACTGATGACTAGCATGTTTGAACAAAGTTAATTGCAGTGTTTTAATTGGTCATGGTTTTAACTTATCCAAATAATCAAACTGCAGGAGGCAGGGGGTTTCATTTTTTCTGAATAATAATATTAAATAATAATAATAATAATAATAATAATAATAATAATAATAATAATAATAATAATAACAATAATAATGATGAAAACAATAATAATAATAATAATATTAATAATAATAATAATAATAATAATAATAATAATGCGACACAGTGGTGCAGTAGGTAGTGCTGTCGCCTCACACCAAGAAGGTCGCTGGATCGCTGGTTCGAGCCTCGGCTCAGTTGGCGTTTCTGTGTGTTTGCATGTTCTCTTTGCGTTCGCGTGGGTCTCCTCCGGGTGCTCTGGTTTCCCCTACAGTCCAAAGACATGCGGTACAGTTGAAATGGGTAGGCTAAATTGTTTGTTGTGTATAAGTGTGTGTATGGATGTTTCCCAGAGATGGGTTGCTGCTAGAAGGGCATCCGCTGCGTAAAAACTTGCTGGATAAGTTGGCGATTCATTCCGCTGTGGCGACCCCAGATTAAATAAGTGACTAAGCCAATAAAAAAATTAATGAATGAATAATAATGACAATAATAATAGTGGTGATGCAGTGGCGCAGTAGGTATCTGCTGCTTAAAACATGTGCTGGATGAGTTGGTGGTTCATTCCGCTGTGGCAACCCGGATTAATAAAGGGACTAAGCTGATAAGAAAATTAATGAATGAATGAATAATAGTAATAATAATAATAATAATAATAATAATAATTCATTCATTCATTCAATCATTCATTCATTTTCTTTTCGGCTTAGTCCCTTTATTATCCGGGGTCACCACAGCGGAGTGAACCGGCAACTTTTTCAGCACGTTTTTACGCAGCGGATGCACTTCCAGCCACAACCCATCTCTGGGAAACACCCACACACCCACCAACTCACACTCATACACTACGGATAATTTAGCCTACACAATTCACCTGTAGCGCATGTCTTTGGACTGTGGGGGAAACCGGAGCACCTGGAGGAAACCCACGCGAACACAGGGAGAACATGCGAACTCCACACAGAAATGTATAATATTATTATTATTATTATTATTACTACTATTATTATTATTAATAGTAGTAGTAGTAGTAGACAGTACAGTTCTAGGTATGCAGGGTTAAAGATGGCTTCTGCGGGTGTCATCTCATCCTGACTGATGACTCCAATGTTTGAGTGAAGTTAATTCCAGTGTTTTATATGGTCATGGTTTTATCTTTCAATTACTCTCCTCCAAACAATAAAACTGCAGGATGGCACAGTGTCCAGTCATAGGTCACCTGAGTCACACTGGGATTGCGTATCACACACACACACACACACATACGCATCAGTGTACTCTCCATTTCCCATGAGTCAATGAGATTTATGCCCTGCTCTGCCCTAAGTAAGGCAGCTGGATGCCCCATGGCCTTCTGGGTAAAATGAAAAGTCTCGAGAAGATAAATTATCAGCGGTCTGGCTGATTTGGCCGTCGCGCTTGGCCACTCAGGCTAGCTGCTGTTTATAATTGATTAGCCTCCCACAATGTTTTCTCATTTAGCGACCTTTGTGAAACACGGTCACGGTCGTAAAGCCCGAGCCCTTTTTTTTTTACCACCTCTTCGTGAACATGGTTGTATCTGAAAGAGAGGAGGATGACAAAAAAGACACTATAGGGCGTCTGATCTGAAGATCTAAATCACTTACAGCAGCACTTTATCCACTTTGTGCAGCAGTATCTGATGGTGGATCAGCTGAAAATCCAGAAGAAACAGCAAGTGTCAACAGGTGTCTCGAGATCGGAGCAAGTCATGGGGATTTTGGAGATAAGTAGATTTCCTGGATAGACTGTTTGCTGCTTTTCAGTGTGAGACATAGTGATGTGGTGCATTTAGAGCACAGACCCTGGCACATGTAGTCATCCTTGACAGGGTAATTACTCGGCAGATGAAAAAAAAAAAGTCTTTTTCAGCATTTTTAAATTTGTTTAGTTTTCTGTGAAGATGTGCTATATGATTTAATATGCAATCCTAAATCAGAAAAAAGTTTAGACAGTATGGAAAATGCAAAAAAAAAAAAAAAAGTGATTTCAAAATTTACTTTGACTTGTATTTCATTGCATATATTATGAACACAAAATAAAAAGGTTTTGTCTGGTCAGCTTCATTTCATTTGTTAATATACATCCTTTCCTGCCATTTAAACATGAAACACATTGCGAAAAATGGGACTTAAGCAATTTAGGGCTAGTAATCAGGTAAATTGGTTAAATAATGATGGGATTTGAAACAGGTGATGTCAACAGGTAATTGTAATTATGACTTGGTACAAAATTCAGCATCCAAGAAAGGTGCAGTGCTTTTGGAACAAAGATGGAAGAATTTCAAAAGAAAATTTGAAAGAATTTCAGTGCATAAAGGACAGTGCAAGTCTAAGCTAAACTGTGATCTCTGATCCCTCAGACGGCACTGCTTCAGGAATTGTCATTAATGTACAAGAGATACTACAACATGGCCTCAGGACTACTTTGCCAAACCTTTGTCAAGTACCACTATGCATACACTGTAAACCCTATAAAGAGTCTACTCAAATGATTTGAGGAAAGGGATTCCTATTACTCAAATGAACTGAGGAAAATTAACAACTCAATTAATTGAGCAAATGTGGTCTTTTTACTGAATTAACTTAAATGTTTAATTAAAGATAACTTAAAATGGCTAATAGACTAAACTTCCAAATCTTTCAGGTTTTATATTCTTTACTTACTTACTCCCAGGGCTGTTTATATTGAAGTTGATATTTAGCCGCACAGTGTTAGTGCTTTGTAACATCTAATTTTTACAAGGTGGGTTTTTAGCCCAATGCTCAACCGTCAACCTGGATGACCAGAACATACAGACATATATACGAACAAATTAGCTTAACTGATTCCCCTATACCACATGTTTTTGGACTGTGGGGGAAACTGAAGCATGCGGAGGAAACTCACATTAACACAGGGAGAACATCCAAACCCCACACAGAAAACAAGCAACAAGTACAATAGCCATGATTTGTCATAGTATTGGGTTGTGCCAGTGCCTTTGGCAAAGGTAACTTGTTCTTCTGTGATGGCATCATTAATGCTGAAAAGTACATTGCCTAAATGTCTTTTAAGTGTTGTGAAAAAGAAATTGAAACATTACAAAGTGGTAAATGCTTTACTATTCCAACTTTTTTGAAATGTGTTGCAAGAACCAAAATTGTAATATGTGCTTATTAAAAAACGTCTTGACGAACACATTAAATAATGTGCTATTATATTGTCTGCAATGAAATACATGCAAAGTAAATTTAGAAATCACTTCTTTCTTTTTTTATTTGCATTTTTCATACTGTCCCAACTTTTTCTGATTTTGGGTTGGATTTTCTAGTTTAAAAACTGCTTATTATATAGTCTTACTGTACTCCTTCCCCTCAACCCAATTGTCACTGAAAATCTGTAACAAATTTTGAATGCAAAAGAAATCCATTAAGTATGAGTATTTTAACTCCATTAAGTATGAGCAATTACACATATTTTAAATAATGAAGAAACAGAAACACAATATCGTTTTCCTCAATATCGTTTAGTTCAACTTGTCAGTATCTCTGAGAGCCGAGTGGCTGCTGGCTGATATAAACAGACAGAAAGAATTAAAAGAATTAATTAAACTAAAGGGTCAACAAGTGCAACGTGACTGCACGTTTTCAAGATAAGCACATGTCCTGTAACCCGTGTCTGCTGCTTTTCAAATGGTAAGAAATGGCGATACCTTAGATTCCAGCTCAAAGACTTTGGCACATGGCGCTGTCCTTGACATTCTAATTACCCAGCAGCCGAGTAGGACCTATATATCACCATGTTTACACTCTCAGTATCGATCTTGATGTAATGGGCCAAAGATTTCTGCCTGTCAAATCCTCCTCCCAAACTTCCATTTCTGGAGAGTAGAGAAGGAGAGATGTGGGAGGTCAAACACTCATCTCCCATAAGATGCTTCTTTTCTGTATTTCCCTGTCTCTCTCTGTGTGTGTGTGCGTCTTGTCCTTAGCTGAAAACTCAGTAATTAGATAGTGATGGGTCTCTAATGGATTTGACTTAGTGCATTAAGGTGCAGGCGCAGTCCCAGAGGAACAGGCTAACAGCACAACAATCACATCAGAAACTACAACACCACAGCGAAGAAAGAACAGCTTCAACAGAAGATGCCAAGGGCGACCGCGGATAATGAAAAGATGAATGGTGACAAGGAGAAACCCAAATTAAAACTAAATGAAAACACAACAGGAATTCAATTTGCCAGGACGTTTTTAATTACAGGATGCGTCAACTTTGTTGGGCTTATGTAAGATGATGTATGATCTGTGAAAATGTTTGAACTCGTCTGGACTCTTAAATTAAGGCGTAAACAGTATTTGGATATTGGTATCAGTATTTGAATAAATTGGTTTCCGTTTTTATGAAATACACTATTTTGTGGTGAGTTATGGCACATCGTTGCTGCTTTGCTCTTTTGAGGCAACTGAAATGGACTGCACCATTGACCAACTGAAGGCTGGTCTAAAGTCAATGCTTCAGTATTTAATTATTATTATTATTATTATTTTTATTTAAAGAGCACATTGTACATGTTGCATATTACACACAATGGGATGTGCAGAATCCAACGCAAAATAAACAAAAAGTCACACATTTATGCAATCTCGCAAATTTCCTAATTTAAACACAAAATAATAACAAAAATGTAAATAATTTCATAAAACATCCAACTCCAAACCATATAATCAAATTTTATTTTTTTCAGTTTGCAATTTATTGTTTTACATGACTTATAGATGTAGCATATGCAGCACATTTGATGTATTTGAAAAAAAGAGATCTCTCTAAAAGAGATGTCTCACCTGTGCCCTCACACTCAATACATACAAAATGGGGAGGGATTGTTTTGCTGCCTGTACTGTAAGCAAACAGGGATGAAGCATAAGTGATTTTCATGTAAAGGCAATGCAAAAATATGTTTAGACATCCAGTCGCATGAATTGGCCATTTTGTACATTTGACGCACTTCAGTCTGCCAAAGAAAATGGGAGCAAACATCTAACAAACAGACCAATGAAACAAACAGATGGAGATTGGTTCAAGGATGACGGCTGCTGGACGTGACTGTATTAAAGGACATTATTTGTGCTTTACATGTATGGCTGGTATTAATATGTGCGTCAAATCGATAAATGATTTCATTTAACTTTCCCTGCAGTTAACGAGAGAAAAGGCTTCCCTGCCATTGATGAGTTTTACATCAATCCATGTTTTAGGGGTATCATGGCAGGGAAAGCCCTAACGGATGTCCTGAGTGAGGTACATGATGTCAGATGCTCCAGGGAGTGAAATATAAAGGAGAGAAAGTCAAATTGTGGATAAAAATATTCCTTTGGCTTAATCCCTACCCTTTTAGATCTTGTCTTGACAAGAGACCAAAAGATTTGTGTCATTGTCATTGGGTCAGATTGCACACCTAACATAGTAGCCTACCTAATATGGTAAATAATGTACATATATATAAGGATTTTTCGTAAGAAAAACTAGAGGGTCTGATCTTTAAATATAAAATTTTAAATATTTAAATTTAAACAATTATTTTTGTCTGCATATAAAAATCACTACCTCCTACTACCCCTTGTTCACCTCAGGGGACTTTAATAGATTCTGGCTCATTCCGATGGTGTGCTCACATGCTTTAACCTCACGCACAAAGATAGCTGATTCATTCATTAGCCATAGCATGACCACAACACATAAATGCAAAGAGAGAAGAGTATCTTACAGGTTTATTGCAAGTTACACTCAAAACAAGCACATAAGTCATTAAGAGAATAAAGACAACTATTTTAGATTATGCACTGGGTGCACCGGATGTTTTTCGTATACCTAAAATAACAAAAGCAGATTCAGGTATGCCTTAAGTGCACCCACACTGTGTGCTTTATACCATGTGCTTAGATCATTAAAATAGAGCTAAGAGATTCACATTGGACCCAAATAAACTAAATTTACTTTAATCACTTCTGAAGTTCTGTCCACATTTCTCAGGGAAGGTTAGTCTGTTTTTTTTATTTATTTATTATTTCTGCTGAGTCTGCTGATTGGTCACTGCAAGGGTTTCAGTCAGAAAGAACATTGAGACAATGTATGTTGTGAGAGACATCCTCCCATTGTTTAACAGACTGACCACTAAGATTCTCTTTATCCTCCTGTCCCATGCTTTTGTCTTTCATGGACAACCAGCTTCAATGGGAGAATTGATTGAGTGGTAAAATTGTAAATATGTGATATTCTAAAAAACAATACTTTTAAAATGACTAGGTGGCGCAGTGTGTAGAGCCCTCACCTCACAGCAAGAAGGTTGCTGGTTTGAGCCTCGGCTGGGTCAGTTGGCATTTCTTTGTGGAGTTTGCATGTTCTCCCCGTATTTCTGCAAGTTTCCTCCGGGTGCTCTGGTTTCCCCCACAAGTCCAAAGACATGGTACAGGTGAATTGGGTAAGCAAAATTGTCCATAGTGTATGTGTGTGAATGAGAGTGTATAGGTGTTTCCCACTGATGGGTTACAGCTGGAAGGGCATTCGCTGCGTAAAACATCTGAATAAGTTGGCGGGTCATTCTGCTGTAGTGACCCTTGAATAATAAAGGGATATGATTAATTCAGTCATTTCACCACAAAGTCAGTGAAACTAAATAATATAATAGGGAAATTACCACCATGTGCAGATTAACACCAATAACTTTGAGGAATCTGGAACAGTTCTCTAATTTTGATCAGGCTTTTTTAAATATCTCATTTAGGTTTTTTGAACTGTGTTTTAGAAAATAAAGTATATAACTTCTGAAATATGCTTTTAAAAGACCTCTCTTACTCCTAATAGGATAGCCAAAAAGAACTAAGCAGTGACAATGAAATCTTTCAGAAATATCATGCAATACACATGTTTGTAAGATCTTGTTGTTTAACAATACATTACTTTCTACTGTAATTTCAGATCATTCATGTTATGCAAGCTCTTTTAAACTAATTAAGTAATGTGTAATGTGTGTATTTGTATAGCGCATTTATTGTGTATGGCCATACACCCAAAGCGCTTCACAATCATGAGGGGCTCTCTCCACACCACCACCAGTGTGCAGCATCCACTTGGATGATGCTACGGCTGCCACAGGACAACGGCGCCAGTGCGCTCACCACACACCAGCTATTGGTGGAGTGGAGAGACAGTGATACAGCCAATTCGGTGGAAGGGGATGATTGGGAGGCCATGATCGTATGGGCCGATAGAGGGACTTTGGCCAGGACACGGGGGTTACACCCCTGCTCTTTCACGAGAAGTGCCATGGGATTTTTAATGACCACAGAGAGTCAGGACCTCGGTTTAACGTCTCATCCGAAAGACTGCGCCCACTGACAGTGTAATGTCCCCTTTACTTTTACTGGGGCATTAGGACTCACATAGACCTCAGGTTGAGCGCCCCCTGCTGGCCTCACTAACACCACTTCTAACAGCAACCTGGTGTTCCCTAGTGGTCTCCCATCCAGGTACTCACCAGGCTCAGACCTGCTTAGCTTCAGTGAGTAACTGGTCTTGGGCTGCAGGGTGATATGGCTGTGACCTAACCTTTAAAGAGCCCATATTATACATGAAATAGGGTCATTTCTTGGTTGTAAGGGTCTCCAACAACAGTCTAATATGCATGCAAGGTCAAAAAACACTTTCATGTTCATATAATCTGCATTTATTTTTACCTAATTATCCCAGCGACTCCCGTATGAATCGTCCAGTGATTCATTTGTTCCCAAACCCCTCCTTAGCGCGAAGCTAATCTGCGCTGATTGGACCGATGACAGTCTGTCGCGATTGGTTGACTGCCTTCAGTCAGAGAGTGAAATGCCCAACAGCTAATCAGCAATATAGAAAGTAATCACAGTTCATACACGCTCGACAGTGTAGGCGTGGATTTTAGCTGCCACACACACACACACACCTCCGGACGACAACGCTCCCGCTTCCGCCCGCACCCGCCAGGTTTTAGCCTGAACCCGACCGCTCCCGCTTATATTAAGAATTTGTTGTCCCGGTGCTCGACCCGCCCCGTTTTCTGCCCGCCGCGCCCTCTAAAGAGCGGGGGAGAACATAACCGAAAATCACCCAGCTAAACAGTCCAGACAGCCAAGCTGTCTGTATAAACACACACACAGCACCAAGCACAAACACAAAGACAAAGCTCCCTCTCTCTCTCTCTCTCTCTCATACGCGAGCGTGCGCACTAACACACACACACACACACAAGCACCAAGCAGACACACAGGCAAAGCACTCTCTCTTTCTCATTCGCATAGCAATATCAAATTAAACCCGTTACCGACCGCTCCCGCGATTTATTTGGAAATTTATTCCCGCGCCGCAGAAATCTGGCGCGGGAGTGCAGACCTCTAACTTACCACGGAGCTCCGTAAACAAAGCAGCACGCGTCGCGTTTTTAACGTGACTTTGCATGCGATAAGAGAATATAGTGTGTTAACCTGATACAGTACACGCGGTTACAAGTAACAAATCATAACTAAATACATTTGCAAGCTAGAGTCAACCATGCAACAACTTTAATCGCACGTACTTACACTTGAGAAATGGAGGAAGAAACCCATCCTGACGTCCATCAGTAAGTTAACTTACTCTTTACTGATCCTTCCTTTAACAAACGCAGATGAAGTATTCTTTGTAGCATGTAGTTTCCAGAAGTTTCCAGTAGTTTCCAACTGCTTGGTTATAAGGCTGATGTTTCATCTTTGGGTAGACCCTCGATAATATCCATCTGCAGTGTGACTTCAATCGACTGGCATGTTTGTATGCGTGTGTTTGTGTGTGTGTGTGTCTGCGTTACTGCGTCAGAGGGCGGGGCCTCAGGTTTGAAATCTCCCGGGTTTGCACGTGAATAACTTGGTTTCGTTCGTACGTCATGGCGAAACACCTAATGACTCGGTATCAAGGCGACACGTTTGAAGCACTATGAGTCGACTCTTTTATAGATGAATCAACCGTTTTAAACACTGTATTCTTACAGATTTAAGCCTTAGCTGGATACTTCACTTTACTTAGAGCTGTGTTACACACTACATAGAGGGGAATTTTCAAAAACCCATAATATGGGCTCTTTTAGAGGCTTGCTGTGTAAATGTTGAAAGTATTTTACGCACACTTATAAGGAAACATAATTCTTGTGACTTTGAAGTTAGTTTGACTTGTCACTCTAGTGTCAACTCAATTTACAACTAAACTTAAATTATTCAAATTAAATGTATGACATTCATGCTTGGTACTTTATCATTTTATGCTGTTTTATTTGAGACACAATATATTTATTTATTTATTTTGTGTTTAGTATGCGACTCCAAAATTGAAAAAGCACAATAAAAGTATCCAGGATTCCTGTGGTGAAAATATGTTTTTAGTGCTGTCTCTGGTCTTTCTGTTGTTTTTAATACACTTACAGAGAAATCGTGTTCAGAATAATGAGTCAGCTCTACTGCAGTTTTTTATCCTCAAAACGTGTTAAAAAGACATGAAAAAAGTGGTTTAACGTCATCCTTGCTTCCTATATTCACGAACATCTAACTAATCCCCTAACATGGGACTTTTTTATAATCAGATTAAAAAAAAAAAAAAAATAAGATGCATTTTTGAAGATCCATCATTTGTTGGCACCCAAAAATCAGGTGTAAACAAAATTTTAAACTTTTTGAACATGTCAAATGGTAGTCGAAAATGCAGTTGATTGGTTTTACTTTTTTGCTAGACACTCATGTGTTTAAATGCATTCAAGAAGCCACAAAAGAGCACTTACTGTCAGCCTGCTGGCATGAGTCTTAAGGGACATGCTGTTACAGATTGATAGCTAAACAGGATTTTAGCTTTGCCATTTGAAAGCAAAAGTTTGGTGAAAAGGTGAAAAAAGTTATCTGTCTTTGTAACACAATCTCAAAATGTTCAGCTGAAGTTTTGTGAGTATCAGAATAGTTCCATCCATGTTAAAGGTGACATCGAAATACATTTGAACTTTTTTTTTTTTTGGTTGGTTGTTTTTTTATGCTGTGGAGTGAGGTGTTTTTGCACACGCAAGCGCAGGTTGCCAGATTGACGACAGCCACAGCAGTGTGCCTGACTGTCAAGCCTAAAGGCTGATTTAAACTGTGTTCTAAATAAAAGCAACGGCATGTGATAGAAGGTTTTTTTAATTTAACCAACATCGTAAATTTCTATTTAAAAACTGGTTCTATTTTTCACTGGTGATCAACAGAAAACTGACAAGGATGCTAAATTCTAATTAATGTGAGTTTGAATGCTATTTCGCATGACATTTATTTCCAGACTACGGAAAGCAGCAGCAGATCACCTCAGTTCCCCTTCGGTTGGGGAACTTCAGTGCTATTAAGTGGATTTGATCTTTGTGAAAATCCACGAAATGGGAGGATTCGGTTCAGAAGCCGCTTGTCTGAAAGAGTATTGAACGGGCCAATGAATGCAATGAATTGGCAGCATAAGCTTGCACAGGTGTGCTTCATTGCCAATTATCCCAGCATATAAGCACACCTGGAGCGAGCAGACGCCATCCTTTTCGCTTCAGAGACTTTCTGATCGAGTCAATCAGGGTTCCTCCTGCTGTGACCAGCGATTCTGAGCGAACGAGAGCATTCTCCCTGTCCAGAGTGTGTATACGCAGCGGCAGACGGTCGAGCTGGGTTTCTCCCTTGCCTGGCGTTCTTTGGGTCCGGTCCTCCAGAGCGGTGCGTATAAAGTTGCAAACTTTACCGAAAGAGCAACACAGTTGTGCAGCATGTCCTTTACAGGACGGCACTTCGACTGTGCGTTTCTGGATGCGGTGGTTTCCTGTCCTCGGATGATGGGCACGGGCACTGCGTTACATGCCTGGGGGGTCCAGCATGTTAATGCGCTGCTCGCGGGCAGTTCATGTCGTCATTGCGATGCCATGACTGTTGTGCAGTAAAGATCGCGGCTAGCCTTTGCAAAAGGGCGAACCACCCCAGTTGTCCCCTGCTCTGCAGCGGGCCCTCGGGCAGATCTGAGGGTTTCAGCGAGAGATAATCTTTCGCCCACGGGCCAGACGTCCACCGCGGCAACGGAGGGTGGGCTTTCATTGTCCGATGATGATCCAGACCCACTCGCCCCCTCTGGGCAGGTGAGCGCTGTCACTACGGATCCTGAAACGGACATGTTAGCCGTGCTTTCCCGGGCTGCTTCGGCCGTGGGTTGGAGATTGTTTATCCCCCAGCTCCGCGGCCAGACCGACTAGAGGGGCGTTCCCTTCTTCCCGGAGGTGCACAGTAGGCTCACGCGGTCTTGAAAAGCACTTTTTCTCTTTTACTCTGCTCGTGCTGCGTGTCCCTCCACCCTCACCACTCTTGACGGTGGAACAGCCAGAAGGTATGTGGCGATTCCTCAGGTTGAGTGCGTGATGGCGGTCAATCCGCACGGCGCCTCTTCTTGGCGGGGTCCGCCTCGTCTCCCATCCAAAGCCTTTAAGTTATCTGCCTCCCTCGGAGCTAGAGCTTACATAGCTGCGGGCCAGGCTGCTTCCGCCTTGCATGCGATAACCACCTACCTACCAGCGCTACAAAGCGCAGGCGCTGGCCGAGCTGCAAGAGGGTGGGTCCAACCCAGGCTTACGAGCTTTGCACCGCCGCCGACTTAGCTCTTCGGACTACTGAGTCCGCTGCGTGTGCGTTGGGGAGGACGATGTCCACATTAGTGATCCAGGAGCGCCACTCCTGGCTGATATGCACAAAGTCGACAAAGTCCGCTTTCTTCACTTCCCCATATCCCAAGCCATGTTCGGCGACACCGTCTGTGAATTCACGGCGGTGAGAGAGCAGTTGATGGGTGATGACTTATCGGCGGTCCGTAGCCCGCTCCGCCCACCGTGCCATTCATACCTGCTCCTCGCCGAAGGCGCCCGCCTACGAGAGCTGCTCCGCCCCCGCACACGCCCCTGGCGAAGCGAGCGCGTCAGGCACCTCGGAAGCAGGCAGCCCCCCTGCCCAGTACGCCGCTAAGTCCGGCAACGGACCGCGAAGTGTCCCTAGGACAGGCCATCTGGAGAAGAGGGAACTTGCTCTTTCGGGGCCCCATTTCCAACTGCACTTTTTACTGCCATGAAAACATCATGAAAGAGCAATTTTCCACTTACCCGGATGTGACAGCCCGAAATCTGCCAGTCTGGGACGCTATGCTTTCTAGCTTGCAGATTCAGTGCGCTGGGAGGACGGTCTCCTTTCTCCCACCCCTCGAGCCTCCCCTCCGGAGCTCGGGTGCGGAGTGAGAGCAAATATCTCACCTCCAGCTTTTCCGTGGGACCCACGCGCTTTCCGGATCAGCACACCCACTCTGCGCTGCCCCACTGCTGGTACGTCAGCGATTGTAGCGATGAGTCCATTAGCGAGAGCTCTGCCTACCTGGTTAGCGCGGGCCAGCTCTTCGTGGTGGCTCATACGCACAATCAGACTCAGCTATGCAAATCAGTTCGCGAAACAGCCCCCCAAGTCACAGGTGTGTATTCACCAGGGTCAGCCCCCTGTCCGCCCCTGTCTTGAGAGCGGTGGGTCACGGCCAATCCTAGATCTGCGCGTTTTGAACTGCTATCTGCACAAGCTGCCGTTGAGAATGCTCACGCAGAAGCGCATCCTCCGGTGCGTTCGTCCTCTGGGTTGGTCTGCAGCATTAGAACTGATGGACGCGTATTTCCATGTCTCCACTCTTCCTCGCCACCGTCAGTTTCTGCGGTTTGCGTTTGAAGGTCAAGCTTGGCAATACAAAGCCCTCCCCTTCGGGCTCTCTCTGTCTCCGCCTGTCTTTACCAAGCCCGCGGAGGGTGCATTAGCCCTCTCTCAGGGCAATTGATTATGCACAGAGAAAAAGTGCTCCGGCACTTCCACCTGTTGGGGTTTCAGGTCAACCGAGAAAAGAGCAAACTCGCCCCCGTGCAGAGGATCTCTTCTCTCGGGCTGGAGCTGGACTCGGTCACCATGGCAGCGCGTCTCTCCGGAGAGCGCGCTCAGCTGATGCTGTACTGTCTGAGAGAGCTTGACAGTAAAATAGTGGTCCCACTGAAACTATTTCAGAGGCTCCTGGGGCATATGGCATCCGCAGCCGCTTCATGCCGCTCGGATTATTCTATATGAGACCACTTCAGCACTTCAGCTTCACGATTGTCCCCAGACGCGCATGGCACTCACGCGCACACCGAGTCTCTGTTACTGCGCTGTGTCGCCGCGCCCTCAGCCCTTGGAGCGACTCCTCGTTCCTACAGGCCTGGGTGTCTCTAGGACAGGCGTCTAGTCTTGTTGTCGTTTCAACAGACGCTTCCAACACGGGCTAGGGGGGCTGTGCGTTGCGGGCATGCGGTTGCTGACCTGTGGAAAGGTACCCAGTTGCATTGGCATATCGCCTGGAGCTGTTGGCAGTGTTCCTCGCTCTTCACCGTTTTTTTCCGGTGCTGGAGTGGCAACACGTGCTGGTCAAGACGGACAGTACGGCCGCGGCCGCGTATATCAGCCGTATGGGGGGTATGCGATCTCGCCGCATGTCTCAGCTTACCCGATGTCTGCTCTTCTGGAGTCATCGCGGCTGAAATCGCTGCACGCCATTCATATTCAGGCAAGCTCAACCATGCAGCCGATGCGCTCTCACGGCAGCCTTTTGTCCTGGAGAATGGAGACTCCAGCCTGAGTCTGTTCAGCTGATATGGGCGCGATTCGGGGAAGCCCAGATCAATCTGTTGCTTCCCCCGAGATCGCTCATTGCCAGTTGTTCTTTCCTTGACCGAGTGCTCTCGGCACGGATGCACTAGCTTACAGCTGGCCTTGGGGCATGCGCAAATACGCATTTCCCCCAGTGAGCCTGCTCGCGCGGTTACTGTGCAAGGTCAGGGAGGACGAGGAACAGGTTGCTGGTTGCGCCCCTCTGGCTCAACTGGACCTGGATGTCAGAGCTCTCCCTCGCGATAGCCCTCCCCTGGCAGTTCCCTTGAGTGCGCACCTACTCTCTCAGGGACAGGGCACCATCTGGCACCCTCGCCGGTCTTTGGAGGTCCTTAGACGCGAGGAAGACTTGGGTAACCTCCGATTGCGGTGGCTAATACCGTCACTCGGGCTAGAGCCCCCTCCCCGAGCGCGCCTATGCCCTGAAGGAGAGTCTATTCACTGAATGGTGCGTCTCTCGCAGAGAAGACCCCTGTAATTTGCCAGATCAGCGTTGTGCTTTCTTACGCTGAGAGAAGCTGGAGAGCAGGCTGTCGCCCTCCACACTCAGGGTTACGTGGCTGCCATCTCTGCTCTCATGACGCGGTGGCTGGCAGCACAGTGGGAACGCATAACCTCATCATCCGGTTCCTCAGGGGTGCTAAGCAAATTAATCCACCCCGCCCCCTCTCATGCCCTCTTAGGATCTCGCCCTCGCTACACAAGCTGCGTCAGATCCCTTCAATCCTCGACTCAGTATCTTTTAGTCCCTGAAGACAGCTCTGCTGGTCGCGTTGATATCGATTAGAGGGTCGAGGACCCGGAGGCATTTTTCGGTCAGTGATTCGTGCCTGTAATTGGGCTGGCTTTCTCTCACGTCCTGAGACCCCGCCCGCGATATGTGCCTAAGGTTTCTACCACTCCGTTTTAATACTAGGTAGTGAGCCTGCAAGCGCTGCCCTCGGAGGAGGCAGACCCAGCCCTTTCTTTATTGTCCAGTATCGCGTCTTGCGTATTATCCAGACCGCACTCAGAGTATAGATCATCTGAGCAGCTCTTCGTCTGTTATGGTGGTCGGCAGCAGGGAAGTGCCGTACCGAAATAAGTTTTCCCACTGGATTGTGGATGCCATTCTCTCGCTTATCAGTGCCAAGGTAAGCTACGTCCCCCGAGAGTGCGTGCGCACTCCACTCGGAGCTTCGCATCCTTTCGAGCGCGCGCACGCGGCGCCTCTTTAACAGACATCTGTAGAGCTGCGGGCTGAGCGACACCCAACAGATTTGCAAGGTTTTACAATTTGCGAGTGGAGCCGGTTTCCTCAAGGGTATTAGGTAACCCTTGGTGATTGAGGAAACAATTCGGTGGGGTGTTGAAACACGCTTGCTGCGCCATTCTCCCTAACAAGGAGGTACGTGCGCCTTTTTATCTGTCAGTAAAGTTCCCCGTCAGGTGAGCCCTGCAGATTCCTCTGTGGCCCCCAGCACTGACTCAGCGGAGGAGTCACTTGCTGGCCCACTACGTTGTTGGTCTGCCCACTGGTCAGCCCGCGTTTTGGGTATAGGTGCTTGCTATGGGTGATCCCCACTAGGCGATCCCATATGCTTATTCCGCCACGGTTAAGTTCCCCCCTCCCTGGGCGGACCCGTGTCTTCCCTCTCCGCTAACCACTCTTTTGCTATGTGTACTCCCCCTTTTTAGGGCTAGTCCATATGTAAATTCTGCCATCTATTCCCCCTTGGGTAACGGATGGCCTCTGCAGCGTCCTCCCTATCGGGATTGCACGCTTCCCAACGTACTGTCGTATTTCCTAGAATTATCTAGATGCTCACGACTTCCCAAAAAATATATCTAAATCCGTAAGACTTCTGTTGAAGTAGGATAAATTAGGGCCAGGGACACGTTGGAGGACCGCGCCTCCCATGATGTGGGTGCGTCACGCTTGCTTGACTATCCCCTCATCGGGGGCGTTGGTAAGGTGCAGTCATTATGGCGCTTTCCATAGTTCTCCCATTTCGTGGATTTTCACAAAGATCAAATCCACTTAATAGCACTGTAGTTCCCCAACCGAAGGGGAACGTTCGAGGTTACAGAAGTAACCCTTCGTTCCCCGGGGAGGGGAACAGAAGTGCTATACTCCGTCGCCATAATGACTGTCACTTAGCTGTTTGAAAGTCTCTTCAGCTTAAAAGGATGGCATTTGCTCACTCCAGGTGTGCTTATATGCTGGGATAATTGGCAATGTAGCACACCTGTGTAAGCTTACGCTGCCAATTCATTGCATTCATTGGCCCGTTCAATACTCTTTCAGACAAGCGGCTTCTGAACCAAATCCTCCCATTTCGTGGATTTTCACAAAGATCAAATCCACTTAATAGTACTTCCGTTCCCCTCCTCGGGGAACGAAGGGTTACTTCTGTAACCTCGAACGTTCTTGAAATTAAAAAAATACTGTTTTCAATTGAACTTTAGAACTGCTACTCAGTGCAAGCCAACACATATGTGTGAGCATGTACATTCAATAATGTTAAAGAGGTTTAATGTGTATTAATTAGATTATAAGCCTTACCATTTCGTTGGGGTGCAGTAAGTGCACTATTCTTTGCTTCTGAATAGCTGTATTTAAATTTATGTTGTGTTTCGTCTAGTGCTAACAGCCAAATTGCTTATGAAATCTCATGTAGCATGTTGTTAGGATACAGCGTTACAATGTTAACCTGTTCACCTAATCTTTACATCCGTAATATTTATATTATTCACAAATTATTAACCACCTCATGTGGAACTCTGAATCAATGTTTCAATTCAGAGTCTGCTACTTTCTACTGAAAGTTGCATTTCGGTCATGAACACGCACACATTCAGAGCCTTTTTGACTGAATGAATGAAATACGCAGTTTTCCACTAAGGCCACCCGGGGGGCTGAAATATAATTAGCTAAACTTGCATTGGGTGGGTTACATGACTAAAACAAAGACAGACGTTCTGCCACGTAACAGAAATTTTCAAAGCAGAATATTTGACTTTAGCATTGCTTTTCAGAGAAATAACAAGAACAAGAATGTTCACTTGCTCAAGGATGTTTCTTAAACATCTAAAAACTTAATTATCAGTTTCTTTATGTTTCTTAAATATCATAAACATATGGTATTTTTATGCTTTAGAAGAGTCAAAAATGCACATACAGCACCTTCGATGTGGATTTTGGGTTGGTACAAGTACATGCTGATCCTACAGGTATGGTTTTGTTAATTAAAAGTTAACCTTTTAGCCTGAACAAACCATTGTGTGCGCTACTGTTTTTTCAATAAAGAAAATAATAGCAAGTTATTATCTGTATTGCTAACAGCTAACTAGCTAAATGAAATGCGCTTATACATCTGTCACTGCCTGTACTGTAGCTCACAATAGTCAGTCAAATTACCTCTGAGATTCAATGACTCTCATTCCTGCAATTGTGTTGTAAAAGTATGTTCCCACAATCCATTGTATTAGAAAATGCTAAAGTTAAATGAGAAATTCTTGGAACAGCAATGTTTTCTTTTGATTATTTCTTCACTATATCTGTGTAAATCTCTCTCTGTCAGGGGGAAAATAGAGTAATGTGTTTACAAAGCAGACAAAAAGCCTGTGACCTCAGATGCAATCACTGCTGAGATCAGACAAATTCTGTCTTTCTCTCTCATTCACTCCTAATCTCTGTGATGTACCACAGAACAAAAAAATAAATAAATTAAAAAAAGTGAACAACAGATTAGACTAGTTTGACTTAAAATTCTCAAAGCTATCAATGTCTTTTTAAGCGAACTCAATTCATTCAGCAGCCATCTTGGTAACACCACAGAGTAGTTTTCTGATCAACAGCTCATATGGAGAAAGACATATTTAAAAAGTTTTTCGGCTACGTCAGCAATATAGTTTGACATTGTTATCATAAATACTGCTTGTTTATCTCAAGTCATGCATTAAAAAGTAACATGTTAATGTGCATTTTAGGTAGCCTACCCTAAATGTGTTTAACATCTAATTTAAAGGGGTGATCCATTACGATACAATATTTTAAACTTTAGTTGATGTGTAATGTAGCTGTGTGAACATGAGCAACATCTCTGAATGTAATACACTTAATGTTCAATGCAAAGGGAGACACTGGCTCATTTGGAGTTAGTTTAGCAAAGCCAGATTCATATTTATCAGTCAAAGCGCTGTAAACACCCACAATCTTCAGAAACTTTGCGAAGACTGTGCTGGACCTTATGTGCACTCGACGCAGAAGTATAAACAGTTCGGGGTCACGTGACTCCACACACTGTAGAGAAATTAATTGAAAAAAATGACCTGGTAAAATTAGATTGATTATATGTTTTAAATGTTGATTTCAATGACTTTTTGATTAATCCCCATGAGCCCTACATCCATCCATAACATAAACTTAAAAGGTAAATTTGTATTTATTACAAAACAAAGCTATGAAATATGTCGTACCTTTTTTTCTAAACTTCCTTCATACTTTTAAAACTATGCTTTGTAAATTGCAGGGCTACAATGACTAAAGACGTTTGGAAAAGTTTTTTTTTTTTTCTTTCTTTTTTTTTTCTTCTCAGCAGCTCTTCCTCCATGTTCACAAGTCTTATTCTCACTTGGGTCAGATGGCCTAAGAGCTTCTTCACTGAGGTCTGAACTGAGCTGTGAAAATCAAGGGCTTCATCTCTCTAACACACACACACACACACACACATATGGAACTGGAACAAGCTGAGAGAAGTCCCTGAATAAAAGCTGACAGAGTCCCTCAAATAAACCTTTCTGAGAAACAGAAATGATATGAGGGAGAAAGAAAGAGGAAGAATAAACATGGCTGCAGCCAGGTTTTATAAATCAGTGAGGTCTGTTGGTTTTTAGAAATTCTGCAATAATAAAACATATAAGTGAGCAAAAATGTAAATTACCTCATCATTTACTCTCTCTCTCTCTAAATAAAGTGAGGTCTTAAAACATTATACATTTCCTTCTTCTGTAGAACACAAAATAAGATATTTTGAAAAATGCTGGCTGACTTTGATTGAGAATATGTTTTTATGAAATATTTTTTAAGTTCAACAGAAGAAAGAAACTAAAATAGGTTTTATGTAGTGAATTAAAATAGATATTTAGTGAATGGTGAGTAAACAATAGCAAAATTGTAATTTTTGGGTAAACCATCCCTTTAATTTTATCTTGTCTTTGCAAGGGGCCAGTGTTTTTGCTTCTGTTTTTTTCTACAGATTATTTGTACGAAGGTTATTATATCACTGTTAATAACATGGCATTTCTGTGTGAAGTTTGCATGTTCTCCCTGTGTTGGTGTTTGTTTCCTCCGGGTGCTCTGATTTCCCCCACAGTGCAAAGACATGCTATACGTGAATTGAATACACTAAATTGTTTGTAGTGTATGAGTATGTGTGTGAATTGGTGTGTGGATGTTTCCCTGTACTGGGTTGCGGCTGGAAGGGCATTCACTGCATAAAACATGCTGGAATAGTTGGTGGATCATTCTGCTGTGGCAACAACTGAAATTGAGACTAAGCCAAAGAAAAATGAATGATTGTATGTTGATAGCATTTGGCACAGTCCCATATTAATGATATTATGATCATTGCATTTGTCTTACCCAATGTGGTCTCCGCAGCCATAAACTATCCACATGTCCCTATTTCACTTTCTGCCTGTAAGCTGAAGTGCCTATGGCAAAGTGTTGCCTGATATTGCCATGTAAAACAAACAAAAACAATACAATTAAACCTTTTGCATCCATACACTCTTGCATTTACACATACACTAGTCAATTTAGCTCATTCACTTTACTTATACTGCATGTCTTCGGACTGCGGGGGAAACCGGAGCACCCGACAGAAGCCCACACAAACACAGCAAGAGCATGCAAACTCCACACACTATGCCAACTGAACCAGCCAGAGCTTAAACCAGCAACTTTCTTGTTGTGAGGCGAAAGCGCAATCCACTGCGTTGCCCTCTTCACACTTTAGTAATGTCCTAATTAATGAATTAATTATTCAAGTATTAACCCTCAGAGGTCGGAGGAGATTTTGGGGTCCTTAAGATGTTTTGACATGACCTGACATTTGTGCTTATTTCAGCTACTTATTACATAGTACTGGCCAACATGTAGTAGGTTTTGAAGAAAAAAAAAGTAGCTGAAAAAAAGGTCCAAAAATAGTCTTTTATGTCTCCAGAATGTTTCTGTAAAATTTCAAGACACCTATCAGATTATTTAATATACCTTTCAGAATGTTGACATTTTCTGCTCTGAACACTATGTAGCTGCTTTTGTGGCCTGTGCTTTTAATGCTGGTTCTTCTCGCCCACCATTCCCACATTCCTGTTAAAGTGGGCATCAATTGTGTGCCCTAATCTCCACCTCGTCTGTGTCAGATAAAGATAAGAGAGACAGACAAGAAGGAAGCAGTTATCAAATAACATTTGTGATTAATACCACAGTAAGAACTTTCCCAATGATTACTTAATTAATTTGTTGTGAAGTTTTTTCAACCCTTTCTGCAACAATGAATGACAAACAATGTCGTCACAAAGTTCATGCACACACACAGACATTTAACTTTGCACTGTTTTTATACTTAAATATGACAGGATACACATTAATATCCACTGCTGTTTGGATATCCGTTATGTTAATGTACAAAACAAAACTGATTTAATGTCCACAATCCAGGATTAAGCGTATTCTTTTATAATTGTACTGACATGAGGCTGTGGTGATAAAGACAGTAAAATTGCTGTAATTCATTACAAACATGCACTCACAGAAAGCTTGAACAGATTTTTTACACCCAGTTGTTTTGCGCTTGTCCTGTGTTGTTGATATAATTATACACATTACTACAGAGACATGTTAATACACAGCAATCAGTCAATTCGGTGGGTGGAGAAACCGCACTCCTACGTCACATTGCAGTGGTTATAAAAACGGGAGGGATTTGGATCCTATTTTAATGTCAGTTTATTTAAAAAAAGGGACGTGTTGTCTTTAAATTATCTCGGTATGACTGTGATGGTATGACACACTATATACCTGGATACAGTTCAATCCAAAATGCTTACAAAAGATGATTTTACATCATAGATGCCCTTTAAATTCATAAATGTTTACATTTATGCTTTGAACATGAACATTTGCTGTGGTCTACACCTTAGTGACCTCATAACTGGCTATGGGCCTGAAGACAAAAAATGCAGTTAAATTAATAAAAGAAAGAGAAGGGACTGTTTTTGACTGGTTAAAGCTGATGATGTAACGGCCCACGGGGTCAGCAGAGAGCATTCATTACGATCCGGAGGAAATAATGTGATAATCTGAAGCCTAATGAGAAGCCACCTCAGGGATGTTGTCAGAGAACAGGGGGTTGGGATGTCACCTTCAGTCTTTAGCCCTCTCTGCTTTTCCCTTTCAATCTCCGCTGTCCGGCCTCTCTCTTTGTGTGTCTGTGAACTATGAGGTCAGTGCATTAGCCTTGCTGCAGGAGCTGTTGGCGGAGTGAAGTGTGCAGTCCGTGGCTTTCGCTGAAGCCGATGACCCTGTACACACACATGCACACACCCACACACCTGCAGCCCAGACATAAAACAACATTATGGAGAACAAAACACATTCATTTTCTTACCTTCTCTGCTTTTGAACCTAAAGGACAAACACTGCCAAGACAAAAACATGTGGATGTTTCAGTCTAATATGGGGATTTTGCTAGTGTTTTTTTTTTTTTTTTTGCTAGTGTTAATTTGTTTTTGAATAGGTGGAGCAAATTCTACCTGTTCTGAATATAGTGATACCGGTAAATATCCATAAAATTACTGGAACGACTTTACTGGTATATTTAAAAAAGCGCTGCTCACACAGGCAAGAACATTTCGGAATTTTTCACACATCCATTCCACAATACTGGTAAATTCTGACATCATTTCCCAGAAATAACCTCTAAACAGCTGCACTTGTATTTGTAAACACAGAAGCGTTGATGGTACACTGCAAAAAATGCTTTTCTTACTTAAATTTTTTTGTCTTGTTTCTAGTCTAAATATCTCACAATTCTTAAATCAAGAAGAATTTTTTTAGACAAGCAAAAGACATTGTCTTGTTTTAAAAAATATTATGCCAAAATTAAGTGAGTTTTCTTTAAAATTAGCAAAATTATCTGCCAATGGAGTAAGCAAAATAATCTTATGTCAAAAGAAAAAACAAGATTTGGCAGATTATTTTGCTTGTTTTAAGAAAAAAAACTGACTTAATATTGGCATATTATTGATGAAAACAAGACAATATGTTTTGCTTGTCTAGAAAATTCTTCTTGATTTAAGAATTGTGAGATATTTACACAAGAAACAAGACAGAAAATCTAAGAAAAGCATTTTTTTGCAGTGTACAAATTATGTGTGAGTGCTGTTGCTCACCAGCAGCTTCACATGCACGCGTCAAACTAAAGCAGAGCTTGAAGGTAAACAAACGATGGCTTATCATAAGCATTTTATCAATAATTTTTTTCCACAGTTGGCATTAAGAAGGAACATAGAAACATTATAGGACTAACATCTAGCAGCTAAATGTGTCTGGAAAAATATTCAAAGGCTTTTTATTTTCATAAACAGCGCGGATGTGACTGTGTTTGAGTTTTCTGATTGGCTGGAGAAGACGTCTCACTTCAGCATGTTCTAGAGGTGATTGTGCTCTTTCTAGCAATCTTCCCTCTGCCTTCACACAGCGCAGCATTCTGGCATATTACTGGTAATGTTATAACATCACTTTCTGGAAAATTGCCTGAACGAATTTACCAGTCTTTTTTAAAAAAAGGGCCTGTTCACTCATGATCTGTATGGGTGAAAGGGGCTATTGTGTCTATCATTCTGTTGTTCTATCTGTAATTCTGTCTTTATTCTGTCTTTAAATTGTCCTTTTCTTTTTGTTTTCAGTCATTGTCATTCTATTGTTCTTTCTTTCTGTCTGTTGTTCTGTCTGTTTGTAATAATGTCTGTATAATATTGTCTGTTTATCTATCTTTCTATCATAAGGTCAGTTGTTTTCATTCTATCTTTCTGTCAGTTTGTCTGTTCTTTCTATCGCTATGTCTGATATTCTGTCTGTCATTCTTTCTCCGTTGTTCTATCTGTATTTCTGACTATCATTCTGTCTATTGCTGTTTTTTTGTTTGTATTTTTTCTTTCTATCTTTGTTCTATCTATAATTCCTTTGTCTGTTGTTCTGTCTGTGTCTAGAGTATGTCTGTTTAATTATGTTTGTCAGCCTACTATATATCAGTCATTTTGTCTGTTGTTCTGTATATCATTAGGTCAGTTGTTCTGTCTGTATTTCTGTTTGTCTGTTGTTCTGTCTGTCTGTTATTATGACTGTGTAACTCTGTCTGCCTTTCTATCTTTATGTCATGTCTGACGTTCTGTCTGTCATTCTCCCTGTTATTTTGTATTATTTGATTTAAAAGAGGATGGCATGTGGCTCAGTGGTTAGCACTGTTGCCTCACAGCAAGCAGATTGTTGGTTCAAGTCTTGGCTGGGCCAGTTGGCATTTCTGTGTGGAGTTTGCATGTTGTCCTAGTGTTTAATTGGACTTCCTTCAGTGCTCCGGTTTCCCCCACAATCCAGAGACATGAGCTATAGGTGAATTAGTCAATGTGTGTGTGTGTGTGTGTGTGTGTGTGTGTGTGTGTGTGTGTGTGTGTGTGTGTGTGTGTGTGTGTGTGTGAGAGTGTGAGAGTGTATGGGTGTATACCCAGTACTCAGATGTGGGGGGAAGGGCATCCACTGCGTAAAAACATATGCTGGAATAGTTGGCGGTTCATTCCACTGTAGTGATCCATGGTAAAAAAGGGACTAAGCTGAAGGAAGCCGAAGGCCATTGTGTCTGTTGTTCTGTCTATAATTAGCTATGTTTATAACCAAAGATGTGATTTAGACTTAATGTGTAAATTCAAAACATTGCATAAAACATTTGAGAATTGAGCACCATTTTCATCCAATGAGTCAATGAGAACAAATGTATCTTTTGGTGCAATAGGAGAAGCCACTGAGGACCTTTTTTTTTTAAAAGATGGTCTTTTGGAGCACAGCCAATCAAGTTCTGGGATGTAATAATACTGAACCACTGATGACAGACTTTGACTAAGGGATTTAAGAATGATCAAAACAAGATTTCAGATGTTTTGCAGAGTGGTCAGTCCACTAACGCTGTCCTACTACACCCATTTTTGATATCACATGATCTGTTAAACAAAATCACATGACTTGTTTTAATGAGCATGCTAGATTTTATTCAGTTAATGTATTTCAGTCTATTTCTCTAAAACAAAACAGTACTGTCTGCCCAAAATGTGATAAATTTAAGATATCTGATGCAATCCTGCTTCATATAGTTAAGCTTTATGTCCTACTCTTCAAGACTTGCAAGATCTTCCTTTTTTTCTGAAAGCACAAATCAAACTATTGAACAACATTAATTCTTAATTTTGTTTGGGGTTTCAAGCCATGCACTTGGTTTATCCAGGTCTCAAAAGCATTTTTCTTTTAGCAGCTAAAACTTTGGTAAAAATAAATTTCCTCCCTCTTTCAGTCTCCTCATTCTCAGCAAACTCACAAAGGTATTCCATCTAGAACGAATGCAGTACCATTTACAGAATAAGAAGCATCAGTTTTCTAAAACATGGTAACCTTTCTTTAAAGGGACAGAGTCAATTGAAAGGGGCATTGAATTAAGTTTCAAGAGTTCACACTTAGATATTGCCTGTTGCTATCAGCAGGGGTGGCATGCTGTCTTGGGACAAAGCTCTGAACTCGGATAATTTTCTATTACCTGATCAGTTAACATAAAGGGGGTCCGAGATGAGGTAGGACTCAAGCACTCCCCTGTAAAGAAAGAGATGGGGTGGAAGAGGGGATTCTGTCACCGACTCGATACCAGTCATTCCCCTCGCTAGCCAGCAGAGGTCATCATCACCGGACTTCTAACATTACGTCATCCTCTAGACTGATTGCCACTCACACACCAGCAGCACATTACCTTGATCACCTCGCACTCCCATATAAGCAGCACACACACTAACATCATTGCAAAGTCTTGTTCTGCCCTGGCTAACACTACTGAGCATTTTGTATCCTTGCCTGCTTTCCCGTTGCTTACCTTGGACTGTATTTCGACCTTGTCTTGTCTTGTCTTGCCTGCCGCCTGCCCTGAACCCTAGCCTGAATACTGACTTTAATCCTTGCCGCCATCCTCTGACCCATGCCTGCTTACTCACCCTGTGTTTGCCTGCCGCCAGCCCTTCGACTTGATACTACTCTTTTTGATGTGAGTTCACACACGCATAACATCTGTGAGCTTATTGTTGTTAAACTCTGTTTAATAAATATACTGCAAATGGATCCCTCTGTGTCTGACCCTTCGTTACAGATTCTTTCAAAACAGAGATAAGGCAGTAGGGTGAATTCAGTCTATTTTTGGATCAATCTGATTGGATTGTGGCTTTTTACAGATGAGAGACCATCCACAATTAATTATATCATGTCTCGAAACTAGTTCATAAAACTTCACTAAGTGAGATCTTATGGCAGATTTAAACTGTAGTTAAACATTTCTTTGTATCAGATTAGAAAATGTTTTGTGTACGTACAGTACGTACTCTGTAATCTAGTTAGACCAGAAACACCTCTACTCATGTGTCTACACATCACAGAAGCAACATATTCGGTTTATTTTGTATGCATAAACAAAATGTGGAAGATATTTAGATATGTCAAACATATCTGTACTTGTGAATATTTAATATATGTGTGTGTGTGTGTGTGTGTGTGTGTGTATGTATATATATATATATATATATATATATATATATATATATACACACACACACACACACACACAACAGTTCTGTTGTCTGGTTCTCGAATCTGATTGGCTGGTAGCCGTGATATATTTAAGTAATATCAGCACTAGTACAGCCTCTTTCCCCTTTGTGTATTACTCCACCCACATACAGCCAGCAAAAAGCAAACATAACAGATCTAAAGTTTAAAAGATGCTTGCTCAGCTGTTTAACGTTCAGCTTACGATTTGAATCCGGAAGAAAGAAGTTCCTCCTACAAAAGGGTTTTTGAGACTCTTCATGTTTAATTTTTGTTTTTATATACACGATTATGCCATCAAACTGTTGTATAAACGCAATATCACATGAGTAGAGTGCGATATGGCTGCATATCGGCACTGGTGGGGGCACTAAGGCCAACGCACTCCTCCCACCAGTGACAATATACAGCCATATCGCACTGCTACTTGTGTAATATTGCTCATATATATATATATATATATATATATATATATATATATATATATATATATATATAAATTAGCGCTGTCAAAATTAACGCGTTAACGCATGCGATTAATTTTAAATAATTAACGCGTTAAAAAGAATTAACGCAATTAATGCAGTTCAGGGTTTTTTTACTTCCTGTTGTGGTGGACGTGTGTTCAACATGCAATAAATGTGGATAAGACCAAGGAAGCACTTTTTGAAGGCAAGTTCCAGTATAAAACAATTAGTTGCATCACAGGTTATCCAGAGTTTCATGCAATTTCAGGTGTTTCATTTTTAACTTTCGACATCTGTTGTAAATTGATACCACATGGCGAACAGAAAGAAAATCCTCCGCATTTCGTGACTTGGTGTTTCTTTAAGGTAAGGTTCCTTTTAAGGCTACACGGTAGAATTTTAATAAGAGTATTATCTTAATCATGTTAAAATCGGAGTATTGGTGTCTTATGTAAATGTACTCAGAACGTCTGGTGAAGTCGCGAGCTGTCAAAGACAGGGCATTACTCTGCCTTTCAGCATGATCCCTCCAAGTTTAGCGTGTTTCCTCATTAAACGCAGCAAAAGCATATGCTTCGCGTCGTTGTGTAAGAATCCTTGTGAAATACAGTAATACTTTAGGACGCTTAGCAAATTTGATGAACGTGATCATGCGTGTTGAATCTGAGGGGAGTCGCTCCAGTATGGAAGGCCGTTGGGGCCAAAACGTCTGCAGCGCGTTGTGTGTGTCTGTCTGTGTGTGTGTCTGTGTCAGGCCCGTTGAGGGGTGTCAGGGGTGGAGTGAGCAATGTATCTGAGTAGGGGGGAGAGGGGTGTGCAATGTATTTAACGACCGGTTTGCAAGAAATTATCATTCATTTGCGGGCATTTGGGAGTCTCTGTGCACTTGCGATACTTCTAGTCTTAGCAACTGGATGAATGTAAAGGAGGATCAAGCAAAATTGTTTCTACTCTATAATTAATGTTCTCAACTCACAGCAACAAAACTTTACAATGAGTGCAACAGTTTGTATTCTATAGTTTATTATTAAAATTTTTTATTTTCCATATCTGCAGTTCCTGTATTTTGGCATTTTTTTGCAGTCCACTTAGAATACAACAATGAAATCAATGTTTTCTTTATTGGCATTGATTGTTTTGAAATTTAAATGTCATTAACATGCCTGTGTTTTAATTTCTGTAATAAATATGGCTGTCAAGCCAGGATCTTGATGGTTTATTGTGGGTATGTTGTTTACATGAAGAAATCTCTGTTACAAGTTAAACAAAAATTCTATTAAACAATTATATTTTAAATTTAAATATTTTTTTGTCTTGCGTTTACAATAATTTTACATTTAAATAGCCAAAATTACAAGTTTCAGTATTTTAAATGCGATCAATCGCGATTAATCGCAATTAATTTTTTAAAAAAGGTGCGATTAATTAGTTAATTTTTTTTAATCGATTGACAGCACTAAATATATATATATATATATATATATATATATATATATATATATATATATCATGTTTTACAAATATTGGGTGAATATTCACAAATCCCCTTGTTTATTTTCTAGTAAATGATTTAAATAATATTTCGCTAGATATTTTTCAAGACAATTCTATACAAGGGACATTTAAATGCTTAACTAGGTTAATTAGGTTAACAAGGCAGGTTAGGGTTATTAGGTAAGTTATTGTATATAAGTTATTGTTTAACTTACATGTTCTGAAGACAATCGGAAAAAAAAAAAATTCTTAAAGGGGCTAATAATTTTGACCTTAAAATGATTTTAAAAAGATGAAAAACTGCTTTTATTCTAGCTTAAATAAAACAAATAAGACTTTCTCCAGAAGAAAGAATAAAATCAGACATACTGTGGTAAATATTTGGGAAATATTTAAAAAAGCTAAAAACATTCAAATGAGGCTAATAATTCTGACTTCAACTGTATGTATGTATGTATGTGTGTGTGTGTGTATATATATATATATATATATATATATATATATATATATATATATATATATATATATATATATATATATATAAGTTTATCTTACTCATTTGTCTGCACATTTTCAAAATGTGTACCAAACTGTGTATGTTCCATTTTTATTAAAGTCTGAATGAAATATAAATTTACAATGTTCATTTTACTAGCACACGTTATTAGCCTTTAGATTAAGAATTAATCTGTGAAAGTTAATCCTCTGGGAAAAAAAAAGTTTGTTTTAGTAACCTTCAATCAAACTTTGGACATCTGCATTCATGTTTATAGTGGTGGTTCTTCCCTATTGCTATTAGTTTGATACCTTAATTTACAAAATTCTTAACTACGCCTCTCTTAGCATTAGTTTGCTATGAAAGAATTGTGCACAAAATGAAAGCCCCACTCCTTACTCATCATACCATTTCACTTGGAAATACATCCTGAAAACACGCTGTAATAAAAGCAACTTTCAGTTCACTCTGACTAAGCATTGTTTTATAAAATTTTCCAAAATGCACATTACAGTGGGTGAACGAAAACGGCTATTCTGTCTGTCTGAAATTGTTTTCTTTTATTCTTTTCCTTTGATAATTCTGTTTTTCCTGATGGGTCTCCTTCTGTCAGTGATTTTGTATGTCTAATGGTTTATAGTTATCTCCATCTGTCAATCTATATATTGTTCTGAGGGAATTTGAACCAATGAGATATCACCAACATAGACTCATTCTGAAAACTAATTTCTGGAGAATACAAATTATATAGCCAGAAGTGCATATGGCTGCATTTTATCTTTAAATCTTTTATCTTTGCTACAGGGTGGTATGATGTCTTTCCTTTTTGCGCTTACCAGCTGCACGCTTACCTCCGTATGGACGGCTTTTCTGCTGTTACCAGTTTGTCCGGGTGGCGTTGGCAGACTTGAGACATAAATCGAAGTTGACCGTGACAATGAGGATTGAGTGAAGTTCAGTTCCAGAAAGCAGGTAAGACAAAAACTGAAGCTAAAAAAAAATAAACAAGTAAATAAGAGGGTGAGAATGTTGTGAAATCTGAAAGTGTAGTAAAAATAAGGCGAGGGCTTTTCTATTTTCTGGATTGCTTTTGGTTGGGTTTAGGAAAGGGGGTGGGCGGGGCAATCTACACTTCTTAAAATACTATTGGTTGGGTTTAGGGTGTTGATCAGTCAGTCGACAGCGGCCTCTGGTGGATTTGCGAAAACAAAAACTGCAAAAAACATAGCTCCCGGGATGTATTTTGCTCAATCCAGAAATGTATAATGGGGTACGTAATCAGAATGAGACTGGGTTGGCTATCCCAGTGGGAAGGGCCACTACTAAATAAGTTGAAACAGAAAAAAATCATCAATTTTCATGACTCTCACTGAAGTTATGTTAAAACAGAGAAAAAAGATGGCTTATGCAGTTAGAACACAACGTATGTCTCTACAACACCACATTATGCCATAATCTGTTCCTTACAGCACAGGCAGCGGAGAGCAGATATTCTTATGTCATTGGTTAGTTTGTATCTACTCGGCCATGCAGTGTAATTTACAATGTCATTTATTAATTTCCAACAATATTATTATGCAGATCTGGTCCTTCTGTGTGTGCGTTTAGCCCATAGAATCTACTCATCATGTGTGCATATGTGTGTACGTGTGTTATATACTCAGTAAGTGTGATGTAGTAGACTAATTCAGTTACACTGTGATTACAGGAGCATATCTCAAAGCTCCCTATCAGGATAAGAACAAGATGAACGAGACTGCCAAGGAGAGTGGGAGGAGAGAGGATGGAGAGGGTGAGAGAGAAGCGAGAGGGTACAAAGAAGATATTGAGGCAGTCAAGATGACAAATAAAAGAGGGAAGACAGATTAAAAGAGGAGAATAACATAGTAAAGGAGACAGAAAGGACATAAATGGTGCCGTTTGTTGAGATCGCACAACTCGCAAACACCCGCATCTGTACAGGCAATCTTACACACACAGTGGAGCTGTTAGATGTATTAGTTTTTTCTCTGCGGTGATCTGTCTTCAGTAATGGCTAATACTTAAAGACAGCCTCAGTGATAGTGAAGACGAGCAGAAGATGAGTTAGTCAGCGCAGGGGACCGACTCTATGCCTGGGGACAAGCCGTAAGGGCCCGACTCTCAAAAAACATCTCTGCAGCACCCTGATGCTCGCCCCCGGCAAACACTCAAGACGTTACCTCAAACGCCTTCTCTTCTCTTATTAACAGTGAAATACAGAGAGAAAATACAAGAGATTTGCTAAAAATCTCCCCACAGAGTTTCACCCACTGCTAGCACGTTCAATACTATGACGCTTGTATTTTGTTCAGCTGTTTTACTTTAAAATGCTTAAAATGCATTTATTATTATGAATTTAGATTTTTTGTTTTAAATACCAAAATTATAAAAATATTATGGTAACATGATTTTTCTTGAAATCCAAGCTTTTAAGATTTAAGCTTAAAGAGGGCATTTTATGACTTGAGAAATCAAACTTCCTGATCTTTTTACACATTTTTTAGCTATTAACTTTCAGAACTCAAAATGTTCATAGTAGTATAAAAGCAGCTTATATTGAATCCACTTTAGCAAAAATCGCAGGGTGTAGAATGTACTATTTCAACATAGGTTTATTCTGAAAATGTCCCATATACATTTCTGGAGATCGCTAATTATGTAGCCAGAACTACGTATGGTTGCATTTTGTCTTTAAAACAAATTGTACGAAGTTACAGATGCCTGCTAGCATTTTACTTTGATAGACTTCTCCTTAGGAAAAACGCTTAATGTCAGGTCCTGCGTTCCATGTGCTTATGTTTTCATCATGTGACCTTCCCCATGTGATCCTTTGTTTTGTTTCCCCACTGTTTCCTAAGGTTCATTAGTTCCAGTTGTTTCTTACACCTGCTAGTCATTAGTTCCATTAAGTCATGTGTATTTATACCCTTGTGATTAGTTATTCCATTGTATGATATTCTACATTGTGCATTGTTTACACTCCATGTCGTTCCTGAATCACATGTATTTCCTGTCTTCCAAGTGAGTGTTTGTAAGTAAATCTACATGTTTGATAACTCATGCAATCCTATGTCTCTCTTAGAGAGCCCATGTGTGACATAATACTTCATTACCTCATTTGTGACTCATTTGTGTTCTGACCACATGTGCTTGGATCAATGAAGTGTTTAGACTTTTAAAAACACTGTTGTAATTTGTTGAGCCACTAAACATTATTCTCATTATGTTTTTCTACAAACACAAATTACTTTTAAAATTTCAAATATAGTCTGTGTTAGTAAATGCAAGGCTATTTATGAAATCCAGGCACAACGCTGTACGACAACAGTTGAGATGACTGTTCTATAGCTTACAGCTAATCAATCTGTCAGATTCTGGAGTGCATTACATCTCTAAAGAAAATTATAAATGATAAATTATCTTAAAGCCACTTGAATGGTTTTGAGCACAATTAAGTGCACAGTGTGCTATGTTATCTGATAATTGTAGGAAAAACTCCAAAAGTCACATAAAACAAAACAAAAATGTTATGCATATGCCAAATTCAGCCGCTAATCAGCCAGAATCAGCTGAGTTGACATGACGGTGAGCAGGGAGACCTAGTTGTCACTCAAGTGGCCACGCCCTTAATTATGCAGGTTTAATATAACGTAATAATAATGAAACGGATAAGTTATACTCCAAAACCATCTTTTGTACCAGGCTGTAAACATGTTTTTTTTATCAGCTGTAAAATTGGCCAATTTAGCATTGCAGTCAGAGAACATCTAGATTTACTGCAGCCAGTCCCTAATGGTGAGTCGATGAATTGCAGTTTCAGTTACTTCCGTATTGGCTTCACGAGGGAGAGCAGGAGGTTGGCGCTTAGGCAACACATGAACTTTGTGCATATTAGCACACTTGTTGCAATACATTTATGGATATAAAGCAATTACAGATGCAGTCAACTTTAAGCAAAACTAGTTGTAAATTTGTCTCTAAACTAACATTACAGTAGCTGGCTGGCAACTCCAGCTTTTTACTGTAAAATTTACAGGTAATTTTTATAATTAAGCTTAATTTCTTTGTAATGACTGGGCTCTTATGATTCTTTGGTAAACAGCATTTCCAAAAACAAAAAATAGAATGACAGAACCAAAGTTCTTGGATAAAACGTTTGGGTCTTTTAACTGCATTATATATATATATATATATATATATATATATATATATATATATATATAGTTATGTATATGAAAGCATACATCATATGAGAGATAAATGGTGCAGAGATTTTCAGCACAATTAACCAAGAGCAGTCCTAATTGTTAGCGTGTTTCCATGGTGATCAGTGTCTTCCAGCTGTGCTTGCAGTGTCTGACAGGAGGCTTGTAATGTTGGGGAACTGGACCTAAAGCGCTCTTAGCGCTTGGTTAGATGTGTTCCTTTAAACTCAAGAGTAAATTAAGAGATGTATAAATAATATATTGGACTCAAATGTCAGTGTGGAAAAAGATACGGTGTCTAGCAATACAGTTTAACTCAGAAGTGTTAGCCCTTCTGCTAAATTTGAAATCTGTTTTATCTTTTGCCCAATTTTTGTTTAAGAATCTTTTGCAACATATTTCTGAACACTAGTTTTATTAATTAATTTTTAATAACATATTTCTTTTGTGTTTGCCATGATAACAGTACATAATATTGTACTAGATATTTTTCAAGGTATTATTATTCATCTTAAAGTGCATTTTAATAACTTAACTAGGCTAATTTGATTAACTACAATGTAATAATATATATATATATATAAATCCATAAAGCAGCAGTATTCTGTATTTTGTAATTCATTATTTTTTACCCTGTTTATCTATGCTATAAATTGCATTACGGGACTTTGGTCTTTCTTTCAACAATTTTTAACCTTGAATTATTATTATAATTATAATAATAATAATAATAATAATTATTATTATTATTATTATGTAAAAAGCTGAAAATCTTAGTTTGACTCAAATAATAATAAAAAAAAGAATTGCTAAGTCTATGGTCAGGTGTTTTATCTACTAACAACACAGTTGCAAAATAAATTAACAAATGCATTTTTGGACTGCATAGAATATTAGCAGAGTAAACAGTATTCTGACTAGTGCAAACACAAGAAAATAATTTTCTTTTATATGAAGTTTGGATCTAAAAAGAAAAACCGTACACACAGGTCTGTATTAAGAATTCAGAGGCCCCTGCACACAATGTCGTCTAGCCTCATTCTAGTATTTTTTTACTTGAAAAAAGTTATGAAATCTACAAAAAAAAAGTAAATAAAAAAATAATAATAATAAATAAATAAATAAATAAAATAAGTTACGAGAACTAGAAAAGTCACTAAAAAACTAAATTAAAATAAATTGAAAAAGTTGCCTGAAAAAATTAACAAGAAAATAGGTAATGCTTTATTTTGTTGCTCTATTAGTATTAGTATGCTGCGAGTATACTAATGACTAGTGAGTATAAGTAGACTGTCTGCTTAATATCTGTTGATACTTTAACAGACTTTTGACTATAAGAAACTTCACAAGTATATGTCAACTTACCTTACCAACTTACCCCAACCCTATCTCCAACCCTAACCCTAACCAAACAGTCGACTTATAATCTATTGAGAATTAGTTGGCATGTTGATGCAATGTAACTTAAATTCAACAAACAAACCATCAAAACAAAGTATGACAGAAAAACTAAAAATGCATGAGAACTACAAAATATTTTCCCAGTGATGGGTTGCAGCTGGAAGGGCTTCTGCTGCGTAAAACATATGTACATAAGTTGGCGATTCATCCCACTGTGGTGACCCCAGGTTAAAAAGGGACTAAGCCGAAAAGAAAATGAATGAATGAATAAACTACAAAACATTTTACAATAAGGTCATATTAGTTATTAAATACTCATGACTAATAAACTAGTAAACATGACTTAACAGTAACAAGAAATATTTAGCTGTGGTATCTAGAAAAAATAAGTAATGAGAACTAGAAAATGAAGTCATGAGAAATAGAAAAAAAACCTTACTCTGAACAAATAATAAACAATGACTCAGGTTTAGCTCAGGTTTATTGCTTAAGAAATGAGTTGATCATAAATAAGTCATGTTAACTAATGCATTAAAATAATGTACAAAATTCTTGCAAAATGTTACATTATTAGTATTATTATTACTATTATTATTATTATTATTATTATTATGATGGAAGCTACTGTTTAATGTTTTTTATCAAGTTTAAGTATACAATTATATAAAAGTGTAAATATAAGTATGCATATTTTATTCATTTTCTTTTCAGCTTAGTCCCTCTATTAATCAGGGGTTGTCACAACAGGATGAACCGCTAACTTATCCAGCATATGTTATTACGCAGCGGATGCCCTTCCAGCTGCAACCTGGCAAAGAGACTCTGGGAAACACTCATACACTCTTACATTCACACTCATATACTACGGCCCATTTAGTTTATTCAATTCACCTATAAAGAATGTCTTTGGACTGTGGGGGAAATCGGACCACCTGGAGAAAACCCACGCGAACACAGGGGGAACATGCAAACTCCACACAGAAATGCTAACTGACCCAGGCGGGGCTCGAATTAGCAACCTTCTTGCTGTGAGGTGACAGCTCTGCCCACTGCGCCACCGTGTCGCCACTGCATCTGAATTGTTATGTGTATATAAATATCAGCTGGACTCTATGGGACTCTATTTTAACCTTTTATAGTGTACCGACTGATAATGTTCTCTATACAGCATTAGGTTTTCTAGAGTAAAATCAATAGGTACTATAGCTGATATATTTCCAGATGAATCAGACTAAATCAAGAGTTCATGAACTGGTATTCAATCGATTTATGAAATGTGTATCAGTCCCTGGCTATAAACACAATATGGAGTAAAAACACAGTGGACACCATGTTTTGTTGATATTTATATGTTTTCCTGTTGGATTTTTCACGTTTACATTATTTTTTTAATATTTATGTTATTACATTTTTTAAGTGTTGTTTTAAAGGTTGCCCTTATTTCTTCTGATCTATCACTTTTCAGAATGCTTCAGATTTCTTGACATTTCTTTTCCAATGCTTCACTGTTGATTGATAGTTGCAATATGCTTCCATTTTTTCCTCACTCCAAAAAGATTTTTAAAGGCAAAGGCTTTGTGCAACAGCAGTAGTTTTCAGTCATACACCACAGACGGCATATTCAATGTTGCCAGCGAAAATGAGACAATGACAGTACAGTATGTCACACTGTGCACCTGGATGTCAATCATTCCTCTGCTGAAACACTGAAAATGCATCTCTGTGTACATTTCTTCTGGATTGATTTAGGAAACATAAAAAGAACAAAAAAGTGTCCATATACTCTAAAAATGCTGGGTTCCACACAATTCCTTCATGCATTAATTTTTTTTTTATATAGAGCGTAAAGATAATTACAATTGGTCAAAGACAAAAAAAATAAATAAATCTTGTCGTCAGGCTTTTTTACTGTATTTAATGGGTTTTTAAAGTCAACTAATCACTTTAAAAAAAACAATGAGTTTACTGATTTTTTTATAGTAAAGTCGACATATTAATATATAAGCAGCGGGTTTACCCGTTTTTTTTAAGTAAAATGAACTAATCACATTAAAAGCAACAGGTTTAAACATTTTTATGTCAACAATGATCACATCGCATTGGATCGTGTCAGGACCAAAACGTTGTTTGTGAACATACAACAAAAAAAAGCTGACTGAAACTGAATCCACATTCTATGCACAGATCTTTCTGATTCACAGGTGGCAATAACAATGTAGGCTCAATCTGAAAACATATATATCATATATAGCCTATATACATATACATAGCCTATATACATATACATAGCCTATATACATTTCGGGAGGTCACAAATTATGTAACCAGAAGTACGTATACTATAGCATGGTATGAAGCCATTCCTTTTCAACTTTTTGACCACTTACCTGCGTATGGACGGCTGCTACAGTTTGTCAAGTTAGCTCGCCATGTACATGGGCAGATTTGAGATGCAGAGAGGAATTGATCACATTGACAGGGTTCGAGTGTGGTAAAGAATGGTTCCAGAAAGCAGGTAAGTCAAAAAAATAAAATAAACAAATAAATAAAAGGCTGAGAATGTGATAAAATCTGAAAAATTGGTAAAAATTAGGAAAGGGCTTTTCTTTTTCTGTATTGCTTTTTAAAACACTATGGGTTGGGTTTAGGGAAGGAGGAGTGTGGGTCAGTCGATCAGTCAGTCAGTCAGTCAGTCGACATCGGCCTCTGGTGGATTTACACGAGTACAGCAGGCGCAAATGGCCCTCAAGAGAGATATTTGAGATCTCAAAAAGCATACACATGCCTCTGATGGATTCGCGAAACAAAAACTGCAAACATAGCTCCTGGGATATATTTGACGTTCTCTAGAAATGTATACTGCTGTACAGTTTTAGAATAAACCTGAGTTGGCCAATAATCTGGTATTATCCTGCAAAGGGAAACCAAACTTTTGACGCGCAAAGACAAAGTCTAAGCAAAGAGGAATTTAGTACCATTATCACAGTTACTGTCTCTCACCATGGATTTTGTTGTTCAAACATGTCTAATGATCTAATAATCCATATTGTTTGCAAATATTTGAGAAGTGTACACTGTAAAAAAATGTATGATATGATCCGCAGAGCTGATTCTACACACTGACCCAATGACAGCCTGAGAGCCCAACTAGCCTGACTGTTGTAGTGACGAAGTATAATGGCTGGCCATCAGCTTGGTGTGTCCTTTTTGTCCCCTGTGAAATTGATTATATATATAATGTTGGCTTTTTTTTTTTTTACATACAATTAATTTAGGGGGTGTAATACTGTTAGTTGTTGTGTGGGAACAAGAAGACACAGTCGGCGATATAAGGTAAGTAGAAGTTTATTTTTTATAAATGCACAACACAAGCTTAGCTGTGTGTGTGTGTGTGTGCTCTCCTCTCTTCCCCCGGCTACTCTTTCTGTTCTCCTTAAGAAGGGTGTCTCTCCGGCCCAATCACTAGAACAAACAGGTGTTATTTATTATTTCTGATTGGCCTGCTGATTAGCCGCCGGGCTCTGAGCATACTCTTTCCCCTCATTGGGTGTTCAATCATGCTTACCTCTCCACATACCCCCCACCACCCGCCTCAGGCCGGGGAGTCGTCTGACCTGCACCCATCTGTGACGGAAAAGGGAGAGCAAAATCAGGAGCGTACAATAGCGCCCCCCCGCAAAGTATAGATTTCACTTTTGAGAAGGCCTGTTGGCCCTGCTCCGACTGTATCTGGACCCTCCTTTATTGTGAAATCTGTCAATGAGCTGATAAAGGCCGAATAGTTAGGAACAAAACGCCTGTAATATCCCGCCAGCCACAAAAACTGTCTCACCTCCTTTTTGGTCTTAGGTCTCGGACAGGTTGCAATAGCTGCAGTCTTACCAATTTGGGGCTGCACCTGCCCGTGACCTAAGTGGAAGCCCAGATACCTTACCTCCACTCGCCCAATTGCGCACTTCCGTGGGTTGGCCGTGAGCCCGGCCCGTCTCAGCGCTGACAATACCGCCATCAGGTATTGCATATGTTGCTTATAAATAAGCAGCGGCATATGCCACGTGAGGACCGAGTATTTTATCCATCAAACACTGAAACGTCGCCGGTGCCCAGAACAGCCCAAACGGAAGTGTCACAAATTGATGTAATCCAAACGGCGTCGTGAAGACTTTTTTTCGCGGGACACCGGAGTTAAGGGGATCTGCCAATATCCCTTTGTCAAATCCAATGTCGAGTAATATCGAGAAACGACTAACAGGTCGATCAACTTGTCAATACACAGCATTGGATATGCGTCGAATCTCAAAACAATAACTTTTACAAGATTAACTTTTCTGTAATCCACACATAACCAGACAGAGCCTTTAGTCTTGGGTACCAAGACAATCGGGCTGGCCCAGTCACTGTGGGATTCTTCTATTACACCCATTTTCAGCATGTTACTCAATCCTTCCTGAACTACCTTTTTCTTGTGTTCAGGTAGGCGATACGGCCGGGTCCTAACAACCATGCCCAGACAGTCACGATATGGTGCTGAATCAGTACGACCGGGCAGGGGCGAGAACACATCAGAGTACTCACGTTGGAGGTACCGGATGTCGAGGAGCTCGCTCGCTGAGAGATGATTGCCTCCCTGTGACTAGAGTGCTCGGCCGTTCCCAGCCGGGGCTCTCTGGCCCAAGGTCATCCTCATTAGTAAGCGTAGCCAGCGCCACTTTCTCTGGCTCCCTCCACTGCTTCAGCAGATTAACATGATAGATCTGATGTGAATCAGCCCTGTCCAAACGAACCGTCTCATGATTGAGATCACTGACTCGTCGTGTGACCACAAACGACCCTTGCCACTTGGCAAGTAATTTAGAGCTGGAAGTGGGTAGCAGTACAAGGACTTTATCTCCCTGTAAAAATTTACGTAGTTTAGTGCCCTTGTCACATCGCCGGTGTTGGTCATCCTGGGCCTTAAGCAAATTCTTCCATAGAGAGCCGCCCCAGTGTGTGGAGTTTTGCTCTAAGGTCCAGAATATACTGAATTTCATTTTTACTATTAAAAAGGCTCGTCCTCCCAAGCCTCTCTAACGACATCCAAAACCCTTCTGGGCTGTCTGCCGTAGAGAAGCTCAAAAGGGTAAAACCTCATGGAGGTTTAGGGAACCTCTCGCACAGCGAATAACAAGGGCTCAAACCACTTATCTGAATTTTTCGCATCCTCATGAATGAATTTACGGATTATTGATTTAAACATGCAATTAAACCTTTCCACTCTCAATACACCCTGTCATTAATAATCGCAAAACACGGATAGGAGAGGGGATCTGAGAGGTCCATGAATGACCTGCACTCTTTCGAGTGCATGTCTCAGCGTGTCGTCACGTGACTGCTCCCTGGCAAAGTCTTTACATCAGGAAATTCCCCGCCCTTCCCCTGAGTCAGTGCGCAACGGCTTGGAATTCCCCCAGCTGAGCAACCCGCCCCCTCTCCCGCGATTTCTTTTTCCAAGATCCCTAAAATTCTATTAAATCCAGGCCATTTGGTTCCCAGAATGAGCGGGTGTTTGAGGTGCTGGTTAACCCGCTACCTCAACGCTTTGCTTTTTACCCTGGAATTGAATATCTATCGCAATTAATGGGTAGTGAATTACATCACCGTGCACACACCTTACCCTTACCGTGTGGCTCATATGCAATGCCAGGTCTTGGAGCAGGCTTTGGTGGATGGAGGCCTGATTTCACCCCGAATCCACCAAAGCGTGATATGTACCCCCTTTTATACTCACAGGTATTTGGTATAGCCCGTTGCAACCAGCGATGATAATTGTTGTGTCTGGGATGCGAATCAACGCACTTACCTCCTTCACGGAGCAGATTTTTGGTGCACTATCCTCATCCCTGCGGCGCCAATGCATCGGCCCAGACCTTCCCACTATACCCCCTGGGCCAGCAAGACCAACCGATTGAACCGGAGAGAGCCCTGGTGTTGTTTGAGAAGCAGCCAGGGGTGGAAACACCGCCCCTCCGTCCTGATAGGCACCCCCTTTCAGCGGGACCTGCTGCGGATCCGCCTCTGGGTGCTGGTGTGGATGGTCTTCGCACTCTGGGCCTTGGAACAGGACGGAGGAGAGAGATAGAAAAGGAGGGGGAGAATAGAGAGAGGTTATTTCGTCGACCCTAGAAAAAAAACATTTATTATATGGAACCATGAAGAGAATTGACAGGCAAAGGACCATGAGCCGGGAATTAAACCATGAGCACCTTGGTTGCATGTGTTTCCGCATTTAACCACTAGGTTATTGTACTGTATAGTATTGTATAATACTGATATAAACATCTGAAGTTTGCAGTTTGTCGCATCCGCCTAAATTGATCAAAGATTTAGTTCACATCAGTTTATACTTCAGTTTCTCATCAAATCATGACCAATTAAATACTTTCTAGGCGCTTCTAAACTGCTTTTCATTTGATGCGCTTGGGCTCAACAACTCTCACTGGCAGTGCTATGATAAAAACAAAACACTATTGGCTGTCTTCATTTTTTAGTTGATATTATGTCAAACATAGATTTAAAAATGCACATTTCAAAGCACTTCCTGGGACCTTTGAGGTTAGTGTATTCTAACATGTATATTACTGTATTGTTACATTAAATGAAATTGTAATGATCATCTCCTGTAAATCCTGCCAAAAGATTATTGTTTTCATTATGTTTTGCCTCACAAAAAAAGTAATTACTTAATTCAAATCTAGAGATTTTTCTGGCCAGGTTTATTCCCTTTCCTAAAGGCACAAAGAACGTCTCACCCTCCACAATCAAGTAGCTAATTCATCCGGACATGCTATTAACAAAACAGCTTTTGTTGGGTAAACAATAATTACTATTTCAGGTCCGCAAGCTCTAGTCGTTGTCTTCTTCTTCTTCTCTTAGCCACAGGGAGTGACTCTACTCCTCTGCGCTGTGCTTAACGCCGAGCCTCTCTTTAAATTCAGGTCTCAGACCCAGTGAGACAAGTTTAAGTAGCAGCAGGGAAATGCAGAGCATGCCTGTTTTCATGCTGCGATCATAAACAAGCCTCCAAACACTCAAACAAACAGGGAATGGCCTCAAACAGGCAGACCTCGGCTGAACTCTGTCGATTCATTAGCCAACGATGAGATCTGCGTAACATTAGCCTCTCGCACGGAGAGCGCAAATCTTCATTGAGTCATGCTGAGAAAACTATATGTGTTCAATCTGAGATAAAAGCCACAAATCTGTGTGCACAGCGCGAGGCTATAAGGCTGATTTGCTTGAAATTGTAATGTCATTATGAAGACTTTAATGTTGTTAGCATTGACACTCAAGACTCAAGTGTTGCTAGATAGAGTTTTCCAAAAGATCCGCCGTGTCAGAGCAGATGAGGTCTTTAGTTTGAAGGCTCTCAGATTTGATGTTGGACGTCTGAGCAAACAGAGATGAGGCTTTTGGCCTGGTTTGAGACCCTCTATCTTCTCTCCAAATGCCATTCTGTAATGCTGGATAATTGAACCCAGGGCTCAATTGATTGTCTCATCCAAATATCCTATGAGATGTGGTGGAGAAATTGGCACATCCAGTTTACTTAAATTTTGTTGTTATTATTATTACTATTATTATTATTATTATTATCATCATCATTATCATTAGTAGTAGTAGTAGTAGTATTAAATTTAATAATATCTGCCAATATAATGGTACAAAAAAATGTATTTTAATTTAATTGCAATTTAATATCAAGATATAATATTGAACAAAATTATAGTTGTTATTATATATTATAATCAACACAATCTCACATCCATTCGTACCTTTTTGATTAACTGGCTAATTCGGATGAATTAATACTATCTCATTCCTATAATTTAGAACCTTTTTGCAGTTATACGCCTCAGTTTCTCTTTAACTATGAGATTGAAATATTGCATTTTAGTGACATTTTTTGCTGATGTCAGATGTCATCATAACCACGCTTTTTGATGTACTAAAAATATTTTCAAAAAAATTGCAATAAAGTTAAAACAAGGCTAATTTTGAAAATAAAAATTTATTAGATGATATCATTAGGAAAAAGCAATCTGTAAAACTTTTAAAGTATATAAAAATAAATAAATAAATAAATAAATAAATAAATAAATAAATAAATAAATAAAAAACTGTAGCCTACTATTATTTATTAGACAAAAAAAAAAAAAAAAAAAAAAAAACTGGCCAGCACATTGAACTGGATTTAGAATAAAAGTTACCTGTAAAATGTTTTTGTTTAAAAACAATACAGTAATGAAAGAAGACTTCCCTTACATCAGATTATAGTCCCACCAAAGCAACAGCCGACAAATGATTCCGTTTTGTCTTAAAGCCTTTTTGGATGGATTATTTTCATTACTTATGATGGCATAGCAGTCAAAATAGGACAAATGAGGTCATGTATGGGACACATTCTGGTCTTCCAAACCACCTGAATCCCCCTGGCTACAGGAATAAAAAGTTAGAACAGGTTTTATGCTTACAGTAAACATGTTTTTAATAGAATTTTGGCTACAAAAGTGTACCTACAGCTGTTTCAGGCGCAGGTCAGATTTTTTCCAGGTCATGATTTATTTTGTTAATATTAATTTTGTCTAAAAAATGATTAGACCTGTCCAGTTTCACCTGGGATGCATCCCAGATCACTTTCTGAAGTGGTTTGAGCGAATGGATTTAGATCCGATCAGAATAAAACGAATAAAGAGACCAAAAAGCCTCAAAAACACAGGCAAGACGGGATTAACGTTAGCACCTTTTACAGTGAAGTGACATCTGACAGCTGAGGACTTCCCATTAAAGCCTTTGTTGGACAGTTATTTAAAAAAAATAATGAATAAAAATCAAAAATAGGGAAAGGGAGGTCATGTACTGGAAAAGTCAAGAAATATACTGGACGTCCCGGCTAATGCGGCCAGTTAGCCTAGAACTCATGGATAGAAGCAGCTTTTCATCTGTAAGGGATTTAAACGAAGTAAGTAACTTTTGCTTTACCCTGTTTGGCAGTCTTTTTGATCATATGTTCAATATTTCGCAATAATGCCTTTTCTGCCTTCTTGCTCTTTTCCATTCACAGCGTTACTCAGTATGGATGTCGCATCAAAGATTGAAAGGTTATGTCACGTCACATTATTGTGGCTTTGAGGGCTCTATGGCAGGGGTCACCAAGCTTGTTCCTAGAGGGCCGGTGTCCTGCAGATTTAAGCTCCAGCCCTAATCAAACATACCTGAACATGCTAATCAAAGTCTTACTAGGTATACTTGAATCATCCAGGCAGGTGTGTTAAGGCAAGTTGGAGCTAAACCCTGCAGTGCCACTGGCCCTCCAGGACCTAGATTGGTGACCTCTGCTCTATGGGATTCAAATTACTGGCCAGAGTTATTTACAATTACACCTTATTACAATATATATTAAATATAAACATTTTATATGAATTATATAATAAATATATTAAATTACATAAAATAATTAAAAGGACAAATTCTGGACCTTTTGGCCATGGCTACGGGTATGCTATAGTATAGAGCCATTACATTTCTGGGTTTCTCAGTAGAAAAGTAGAAAGTCATCATAGTTGGGAAAACTTAGACCGCAGTGGATGGCAGAGTACAACAAATATTTTGTACAGCAATATTGGCTGAAAAAATTAAAGAAAACTCCACGATGATGTTCTAAAAACTTTCAGAAAAGGATTTAAGATGCTGATAACTGTTAAATGCATCATAACAGGCTTGTGAAAACGGTTCATTGAACCCCACTTAAATTTTGGGGGAGCACTCTGGTGCCTGGCTCTCCATGCTGATAAGGGGAATGAAACAAGTTAGGGTATCTTTTCGAGCTCAGAGCCCCCTCCCTGGACAGCACGCTAAATACGCATGTTCTATTCAGTCAAATATCTGTGAGTGTAAACTCGTGAACAATAGTTATGTTTGCTTGTGAGATCAAGCTGATTAAAATATATTATTTCATACATTTAATGGATTGTGACATTGATCTTCAGAATTTTGGCTTCAAATCAATGCTGTTTATAAGCCATTTTTCATGTTTGTATAATTATTGATACTTAAAATATGCAGGTATTGGGTTGCAGCTCTTAGCAGACATCCAGTCTGTAATTAAAAAACTATTAAACCGAATATATTTTGGTTTAATATCATTTTACTTAATTAGCTAACTTTCAGCAGTTTTATTGCAGATATTTCAATGAGTAGTTCTGAAAAAGAATCAAAAACCTTTTAAATAAAAAAAAATGATAATAAAAAACTACTGAAACAATGACAATAATATTTCTACTAAATTTAGGTTTATTTATTTAGTTTTCATCATGTTAATGTAAATGTTATATATACTGTAGTCTGTTAGTAGATGTACATGCATAAGCCAGCAAGTGAAGTGCTGTGCAGATAAACCTCAGTCCTCTGACCTCTAAGGGTGCTTTCACACTTGGTTCAATTGCCTTGACCGTACCCAAGTTCGATTGCCCCCCCTTGCCACCTCCTCGGTTGGATTGTGTTCACACTGTCTTTTTTTCCTTCTGAACCCCGGTACGCTTGCGTCACACACACAAACAAATGTTAGGAAAACGATAGTTTGATATACAGTCGGCGATTCACTTCCGTTATTTGCTAAGATTGCATTCACATCAAAAGTGAACTGTACCCCAGACCACCTCTCTCAGGCGGACTCGGGTACGGTTCACGGGTGCGCACCCGAGTTCAGACAACACATTCACACTAGTTAAACGCACCGTACTATGACATCAAACGAACCCAGGTGTGGACCAAAAGTGCTAGTGTGAAAGCACCCTAAAAGTGCTTTAGCGATAGATACTAGAAGCCAGGGTCTTTAGCCTCTTTGTTAGAGCAACTGACTCCCATACAAAGAATTGCTGGTTCAATCGCAGCTCAGAGGAGGTTGGGTGGTGTAGGACTGGCGAGGTTACATTGGTGCCGTGACTCGAATGGGAGTGAGGTTAAAGTGGGTAAGTGTAGCAAAGGCCAGCTAGTGTAGTGCTGTGCAGGTAAACTTCTCTCCTCTGACCTCCAAAGATGCTGTAGTGACAGACACTAGAGGCCATGGTCTTTAACCTCCTTGTTAGAGCAACTGACTGTCGTTCAAAGAATTGCTAGTTTGATCCCTGCTTAGAGGGAGTTGGTGTAGGACCGGCAGGGTTACATACAGTTCTTACCAGGTCTAGAAAATCACACAAATTTTATCCTCCTTACACTGGCTGTCTGTTAAGTTTCGTATTGATTTTAAAATATTGCTTCTTACCCATAAAGCTTTAAATAATCAAGCTCCTGTTTTTCTAACCAACCTTCTGTCTCGCTACAATCCAACTCGCTCTTTAAGATCTCAAAACTCAGGGCTTCTCGTAGCACCTCGAACAGCAAAGTCGAGTAAAGCAGTCAAGCTTTGTCATTTATGGCTCCTAAACCACAAGACGTTTGGCCATAGGAGAAATGATCGTGCCTAACTGAACCTGGTTTTTCTTGAGGTTTTTTAATTCTTCACTTTCGTCAACTGGTGAAGTTTTTTCCTCACCGCTGCCGCCTCTGGTTTGCATGGTTCGGGAACTGTAGAGCTGCACATCGATGGATTTGCTCTTGAGTGTTTGAACTCTCAGTAGTGATTATTAAACCACACTGAACTGAGCTGAACTTAACTGAACTTAAACACTGAAAACTGGACTGACAGTTTCAATTCACTATGATCTTCTTTGTAAAGCTGCTTTGACACAATCTGCTATGTAAAAGGGCTATACAAATGAAGGTGAATTAAATTGAGTATTAGTTTTCTGAGTCTGTATTTTTTATCATTCTTTACTTAAATATATTTAGATTTAGTATCTAATTAACCTAATTATTTAAGTTATCATAATTTTATAAAAATTTAAATGTGCATCATTTTTACTGTTAATGTTGCATGAAAAGACTATTTTATACATAATCCTGTTTTCCCCATTTGTATTAGTGTTAGTAAATATACATTTAATACAATTTCAGTGTTTCAAATTTCCATTAAAAGTAAGGCTCATAAATATATACAACCAAGATGCTTTCTCCAGTTCGGCTCCAAATATAACAGCGTAGAAGCTCATCTGAGGTGATGAGACACATCGAGCATGTCAAGCAGACAGTGGATGATAACAGTGGATGGTGTCATGTTGCTCTTAACACATTATCACAGTGTCTGTGATGGACGTAATCATTATTTATAGAGTCAAGCTCCCACATCTGATTATTTCAAGTCTGCTTGACTTTCACAGGCCAGGCGTTCACTTCTTGATCACAAATGTAACAGTGCCAAAAGGGTTTTTCATCCCAGTAACATCCATTTCTTAATTCAGTAATCATTTTAATTTAAAGTTTGGTTTTACTGAAGGGCTACAACAGATCTCTGATAGAGAAACAGACATAATTCAATCAGCAGGATTTGCAGGGCTTCATGCTGATTTTTGTGTCCTAAAGCTATTGAATTCACTGCATAATTAGAACAGCAATTTTGTAATAGTGTTTGAAGTGAAAACTTATCAATATTCATGATACACCTACTTTTAAATTAATTATTGTTTGTGACAACCCATGACACTGACTATATACTGTTCTTTACATTTTATGAAATTATACATTTTGCATGATTGTGCAAGTCTCGTATAAAGTAAATTAGGATATACATGTGCATAGCTGAATAATAAGTGTTTAGAACATGGAAAGACATATGAACAGGCCACAAACAAGCCAGTCAGAATGAAACACATCGATAATGATCGTGGGGTTATCAAGATGCCAGGCTGCGTTTATTTGACCACAATGTTTCCTAGTGAGTTGATCTTTATCCAAAAGTTTGAAGTTAATGTACATGGGACATGGGTACATTTTGAAATTTTTCAAAAAATGCTCAGAGATGAGCGTGGAGCAGCGCTGTGAGCAGAGGGTTGAGTGGGTGTGGCGGACAGTGCAGGGGGAAAATCGATTCAATCGAACAGTCAGTTGGCTCACAAACTAAGATCCTGATCGTGAAGAGACTGATTTCATAGTTTACAAAGTTAAAATGTAAAGAAATAAACAGTAAGTAATGTAATGCCCTGCTACATTTGTCATTCGTAATTTCATATACACATAACCACATTGTTCTATCATTATAAAGATAATCGTGTTTATATAAACACTATAAAGGAGGAGGACTTCTCTCCTTCTCAATCCCCGGGTCTGAATGCAGACACAGTGGATAGCAATGCAGTCTCTTGCCCTGTTTATTCCAACCATAAACCCTGCTGGTAATCTGGAGGATTTTAAACATGTGCGAACACAGCAGCACGGATATGGGCGATGTTTCTTAATGCTAACCTGATGGTAACAAACTCTACTGATAAAAGACAATTCCGCCCCTCTCCAATTCTCATATAGCTCCCCCAACAAACATTCTTAATGCAAACCAACAGCTTTACTGTATCGGCCCGGACAGTATCGTGCATGCAACAAACCCTGTGGATCATAGAAAAAACACATATGATCATGGTCTCACCCAGTCATTGGGTCTCACAGCATGGCAGGTCTGCTTTGCCTTCGGAAAGCATGCGCTCATGAATAATCAAGAAGCATGCTCTTCTCATAGGATAAGAAAACTATGAATATTAATGAGAAACCGATGCATCATCACTCCATTTGCAGTTTTGCGCTAGGTCATCGATTTTGATCCCGCCCCAAAAATTATTCTAAACCCGAAACAAGAAATTACCTGACAAATGCTCAAAATTATCTAGTTTTTCCCACAATTAAAGCTAACAGGTGCTAACATTGGCTTAACTGATGCTCAACACAAACAAATCTTTTATCATCTCAAAAAAAATTATCCAGGGTTCCTTGAACCTTTAAGCATTGCAGACCAATGGGTCTGCTGTGCAACTGACTTCACGAAGCACTTCGCAGCCAGCCACATCAATAAGTGTAGCTTAATTTTCTCATAACTTAAGTTTTTTTAAATACGGCAACTCAATTGTTCATCAGTTTTCATAATTTAATTTGTCTAGTTATTGCAACTTAATTTTCGCTAATAACAACTTAATATTTTTTTCAAATAGCTTAATTTTTCAATTTGCTGTAACCTATTTTTAGTTACTACAATTTAATTGTGTAATTCTCACAACCTCTTGCTGCAAATGTTTCTCTAGCTTATGCAACTTTATTTTTCTAGTTCTCATAACCTTATATTTCTAGTTGCTACAACTTAATTTCTGTAGTTGTCAACTTACCATTTCAATTTGCCACAAATTAATTTTCTAGTCCCCACAACATAATTGCTCTACTTGTTGCAAATATTTTTTTTGCATTTACATTAAATTGAATTTTGTAGTTCTCATAACTTCATTTTTAGTTGCTGCAACTGTTTATTTATTTATTTATTTTTGCTAAACTAAATTTTTGTAGTTACATTAAATTTGTTTAAATTAAAGTTCAAAATAAGCATAATTCCCCCAATTATTAGTAAAAACCATAACAATAATAATACTTGTTACTAGTTTTGAAAACTTTAGTTCATCCATGAACATGATTTCTCCAGGTGTCCAATCAAACTATGCATGTGTTTGTTGTGAATGGACTCCCTCTAGTGGTGAAAATTGCATAATGTGCCTTTAACTAACAAAACAACAGCATATTACAAATTCTCACAGATATTGACTGCTATACTGTCAATGCTAAACTATTATTTTTATTATTATTATTATTATTATTATTATTATCATTATTATTATTATTTGAAACCCCTTTTTAGCTCAGCTGCAATTTTTCAGTTTTTGATGAGCAAATGTGAAATGTGATAATTGGAGCATTGGGCATATTTGAGTGTCAGTGCAAGTCTGCATGCCGAGGCTTGCATGTACATGCTAGTGTTATTTTTTTATGTAATTTTTAATTTTTTTTTTTTTTTACCTGGCTAAATGAGTACCTGTTTCAAAATACATTCGCACTGTATGTCTCATGCGGACATACTGAGAGCGGAGTCGCATCGCCATGGCAACCGTGAGCCAGAGGGGTGTTTTTTCGGCCATATGTACGCAAGTTACCAGCAGGATGTGGCAGCAAAGTCTTCTGATCAAGGCTTCAAAATATGATTGCTCTTGCTACACTTCTTTCTCTTTTCCCTGACCAGGCTTTGGTCTCGTTCTCCACCGACTTCATACGGACTCCACAAAGCTGCCAGCTAGATTGCAGTTTTACATCATGTTGTGCGGCGCGCTCTTGTTTATAGTGAGATTTCGCAGAGAAACACATTCTTCTGATGTGTCTTGTCCATTAAAACCTGCGTGGGATTTAAAAAGGAAAACTTTGTCACAAATACAGCCTTTCTTTAGGCATTTCTTGGAAACGTACTAAATACTGCATGCGCAGTTTGAAAGACTGTCAAACGACGTCTCTCTTTTTGTTCAGGCTTTTCACAGACGTACACTCAATACTTCACACATATTGCATCTTTGAGATCAGGAGGAAAAAAATGCACAAAACAAACTCTCTCACACACAGAGGAGCGAAAGAAATAATATGAGGGCAAGAGGAAAAAAGTTAAGGGAATAATGGCTCTCAGGAATCCCAAACATTGATTTGATGCTAATTGCATTGTCTGGTGGTGGCATAGAAAAAGAACATCATTAGTGTCTTTAAGTGTAATCATTCTCAGGAGTGAGTACAATGAGCTAACTAATAAACACACACACACACACACACACACACACACACAAACATGAACAGGCGATAAGTGCCTTCATCAGCATCTTTCATTCACTGAGCTGTCCTTGCTTCTTTTATTTAAAGGATCTCTATTCATCTGGATGCTGCACCTTTCTTGTTAGACACCCTGCCTAAGCGTGAAATGGTTTCTGCTTGTAGTTCCCCTCTGGTTATGCTAACAGAGCCTGCTATTGGTCAGCTGGAGATTAGCCAATCTGGTTTCTTGCTTGAGCATTAATATGCATGAGATTGCGATGTTAGTGGTGAGTTGTTGATGCTGGCTCATTCTGGACCAGCAATCAATAATTCTTCAAATGTTTTGTAAGTTTATTATCATTATTTTGACCCAGCAAACAGGCATTTTTGGGTTCAATAGCTATGGGGTGTTTTCCTCGTGGTCTAAAGAGAGGGTGGGAAAGCTGAAAATGCTAAATTTTGTGTGATTATGTTGGGAGATATTCCAGCAATTTAGACATCTTAAGATAGTTAATAGATAATGGATGGGTTTTTGCTTTACTCTTTTGAAAATAACTGAAAATTTGTGGAGGAATCCACGAACAAAATGTTTACAAAAATTCATTGTAAAATCATTTTTGCTGGCTGTCACTATTCCAACTGTAAAAATCATAGACTGTAAAAGATATGGACGTAGTAACCGTCATGTCACCCATAAGTTTCAGAAGAGTGCAAATGAAGGTACAAGTAGGCGTGGCCAACCATCAACATTTTGTTTAGGTGCGGTCACTCTGGGCTATTCCCCCGATAGACTTCCATTCATATGCACGCGAATGTGTCAGACCGGAAACGCAGGTTCATGTCAAGTTTCTTAGTTGCTGCGGTGCAAAGGTTAAGCTTGGTGAACGCTTACCTGCGAAATCACATCACTTGACTGCGTGAGACTAATCGAGGATCAAAACATGACCTCTCTGGTCATAAATTTAAAACATGGAGCGATCGCTCGCTTTTTAAAATGTCTAATAAGCTTGTTTAACCCCCCCCCCCCCCGACTCTTTTTGCAGCACCACGAGACAGAATATCGCATGCTCAAACTCTAATGTGACCACAGCTTTAGAGTGTCATCGCACCGAGCGGGGTTGACCAAAAAAGAGCAAAGAGGCGGAGCATTAGTGGAGCTACAGATGACAGCTAGCATTTTGCTTAAATAGGTTTTTCTTTGGAAGAAGTGGTTAATAGCTTATTACCTGCATGTGACTCGTTTGTGTTTTGACCACATGTGCTTTATCAATAAAGTGTTTCGTCTTTTAAAAACACCGTTGTAATATGTACTAAACATTACATTAAACATTGTTCTTATGATGTTTTTTCTACAGGAGGAAAAGGTGAATTACTTCCAAACACTTCAAATACAGTCTGTGTTAGTAAATGTAAGGCTATTTATGAAATCCAGGCATAACACTGTATGACAACGTTTCAGATGACTGTTCTATAGCTTACAGCTATTCAGTCTGTTAGATTTTGGAGTGCATTACATCTCTAAAGAAAATAATGAATGATAAATAAAGCAAATACATTTATAGAAATGGTAAATATGTATATAATTGGACTCACCTAGGAAATGATGACAACTTGAATGGTTTGTGAGCACAATTAAATGCACAGAGCCAGCCATATTATCTGATAATTTTTGGAAATAATTCCAAAAAGCAACTGACTGTATAAAGCCACAGAAAACAAAACAAAAATACAATGTATATGTCGAGTTCAGCGGCTAATCGGCCGGAATCAGCTGAGGTGATGTTACGGTGATCAGCGAGACCTAGTTGTCACTCAAGTGGCCATGCCCTTAATTGTGCTGACTTAATTGTCCAAAGAAAGTTAAATGTGCAAGTAAAAAAAATAAAAAAACATTCATGAAATGTTTAACATTATGAAATTCATGGGAAGGGGGTTGCGGTGCATTGGTATATTTAGTCAAAGTGAGTCTATTGCAACTTTATTTTTGTTTGCAAATAGCAGGATAGTTTTACAGAAAATTTTATCAAATATTATTCCCAACCCTCCTCCCATAAAAAAAAAGAAAGAAAAAAAAAGAAAAAGAAATAACAATTACACAAAAATTGATTCATTTATTTTATTTTCGGCTTAGTCCCTTTTATTAATATGGGGTTGCCACAGCAGAATGAATGGCTAACTTATCCAGCATATGTTTTAGGCAGTGGATGCCCTTCCAGCTGCAACCCATCACTGGGAAACCTCCATACAAACTCATTTACACACATATACTACGGGCAATTTAAGCACCCGAAAAAAAAAAAAAAACATGCAAAAATGCCAACAGACCCAGCTGAGGCTTGAACCTCGACCTTCTTGCTGTGAGGTGATCGTGCTACCCACTGCACCACTGTGACGTCCTTAAAATAATATCAATAAAGTAAACAAAAATACATTATTTACATTTAGAAATAACCCATGTACAAAGTACAGACGTACATCAACAAGCTAAAATGATAAATTGAATCCTCAGATACTTATACAATATACCTAATTAAATTAAGTCTGCCATTGAAAAACCCTAAGGCTTAGATTTTGGTTTGCATTTCAATGGACAATAATTGCTGTTGATTTGAAAAGGACAATATTCATACATTTTGTAGGCAACCATTTGTGATAAATTCAGATTATGTCATTTGTTTTGATGGGAAAAATCACTCCATACTGTGCAAACATTGGCAGACCTGATTAAACATGTTCAGCCAGTGAAAACAGGCACCGACAAACGACAAAAGAGTTAACATACTGATCCAACAAAACCCAACAACTGTTGCCTGTTTATGTTTGCTGCTGGAAACCAGCCATTAGACAGAAAACTTCAGTATTTCTTATTAATTATTATTAAGTCTTCACTTTTAATAAGAATCATGCAGCGATGCTAGCTGTGAACTCACATCTAAAAATAACATATGCAGGTTAATGACAAAACAAAACCTGTGCAATGATGAAACATAACAATTAAAATATAGCACATTATTGCTTCAAAATAAATATAATCGTGTGGCTTTTGCTGACACTTTTTTATTAATATAATGGAAAGTGCCATCATTAGTGAGAAAAACACAATTAGATATTACCTATAAAATAATAGGTGACATCTAAATATAATAATCTCTGATTCTGCAAACAGATAAAACGATATGATACCGTTGAAGTCAGAATTATTAGCCCTGTTCAATTTTCTTTTTTCTTTTAAAATTTTTTTCCCAAATGATGTTTAACAGAGCAAAGACGTTTTTGCAGTATGTCTGACAATATTATTTTTTTCTGGAGATAGACTTATTTGTTTTATTTCGGCTAAAATAAACAGTTTTTATTTTTTTTTAAGAACCATTTTCAAAATTATTAGCCCCTTTAAGCTATATATTTTCTTGATAGTCTACAGAACAAACCATCATTATACAATAACCTGCCTAATTACCCTAATTAAACCTTTATATCTCACTTTAAGTTGTATAAAAGTGTCTTGAAAAATATCTAGTAAACTATTATTCACTATAATCAGAGATAAAAAAAATAAAATCAGTTATTAGAAATGAGTTATAACATATTCCATTATGTTTAGAAATGTGTTGAAGAACCATTAAGTGAAGTTAATTTATAAACTAATTTCGATCACATGCGTATGACTGCTTGCGCTTGGTCCCGCATTATTCATTTTATGATTCACCAGTCAGACGATTCCTAAGCCACTATAAATATCGAGTTCCATATCACAGCCATTTTTGTTTAGAAGAATCCCCCCTTCCACCCCTACTCCTCCTGCACCTAGTAAGCAGTTATCTCTTAAGAGCAATCACTATCTCTTCATTAGCTACTACAGCAGGGGAGTCCTTGAGATCTACCTGAGCTCAAACTCCCCTCTCGCCTTGTAAACAGGAGGGAGCCCGGGGATCGAAGATCTTATGAACTCAGGGCTCTCTCCCGGGATGGCATGACAAACACGCTTTATAATTAATCATTAGATGAGTGTGAACTCTTGAAACAGAAATTGTGGAAAAGAATAAACGGGGCTAATAATTCACTTTTTTTATAACTAAGGCTTTTTTTTATAAATAAAATATTTGTAAAATAAAATATAAACGTATTTTTAAGTAAACTTAGTCAAATGTGTATGTGTACTGTAATGTGCTACTTTTTTATAATCAGAAATATTGAAAGATTACACTTCATCCTTGTAGTTAATAAATGCTTCCTTGCCTTTCCTTGAACAGCTGCGCTACTGAGCTTTAGCCACATCAGACGAACTCAAGTTCAAATCTGCAAGGCTCAAAATCTAAGTGCAGATTATTCTTCCCATAATCCACTGCTCTCTCATCCAGTGCGCCGTGCGGGATTAGAGCCAGGCTCTGCCAGATGTGAACAAAGCAAACCACTACCTCTGATTTTTTTCCTTCTTCTTTGAGTTCTTAGAGAGAGAGAGAGATTGGTGGAAACCTTTCAGTCTCGTCTGAGGTCACTGGAAAAGCAGGACACGAGGGAGGGTTTCTTAGCCTCCTCCATTTAATAACATGCATTATTGAACGCAGGAGTGTGGAAGAGCTATGCTAATGCAGCAGATTAGCAATGCTGGAAAATCAATGCTGCATGGCACATTAAAACATCTGTTTTACATTAAAAGAGCTGCATGTTTGCGGATTCTTTGCTATCTGGCTAGCGTGGAAAGGCTAGCAGTACCTACAGTATCTAGCGGGAACAAAAGTGAGACTTGTGTAAGTGCTAAACTAAAGCCCCACAGAGAGCTAGCCGTGAACCGCTAAGTGCAGATCCAAGCAGTGCATCAGCCGCCTGCAGTCTTCGCCAAGCACCTAACCCAATTCCCCTCGTGCTCAGAGCTAGCATAAAAGCACATTAACATCTGCTGAAAGCTGAGCGCGCCAGGGTTGTCGCTAATGTGTCTTAGATGGTTAGCGGATGTCTTCGTGATAGAAAATCAGCAAGACGCTCATATAGATGCACTCACGCACAGAGTTCAAGGCCTTTTCCGCACAATATAGCCGTACAAGATTTCCATTTATGTCGTTATTTAACAACCAGACGGCTAGCAGCTAGCGATTAGCGACCAGCCCATTCTTTCTGCTCCCTCACGCGCAACATATAGCAGAACACTATCCAATTGCAGGCTCTTTGTTCTCGTTTCTGGCTGATTGAGGATTTCAGAGATGTGTCCAGTTTTAAATCCAGCGTCTGCAGCCCGAGGCCTTCTCTTTTATGGGCTGAACTTGTGTTCGAAGAAAGAGAGAGAGAAAGGGAGAGAGAGAACAGCCTGCAAAGATATTAAAGCTGTGTCTTCTCTGAGGCTGTGTATATGTAAGTGATAATGGAGAATGTAGAGGAGTGAAAATCTGATTGTGTGTGTGTGTATATGTGTGCGTATAAGGTACGGTTGAGGAGAGCGGCTCTCCTGCCTTGCAGTGAAAAGGAATCATAACCAATCTATTTCAGACAGACAGAGGTAGATGAGGGGAGAGCGTATAAAAGAGAAAGTGTAGACGGTGAAAGGGGACTCTGCTTTCTGAGGGGTCTGCGCTGCTGGGCTCAAACACTTCAGCCAGTGTAGGGCTTTTTCCCTTGAAAGATTGCAACAGATCACCCTCTCTTTTTTTCTGATTCTGTCTCCTCTTATTTCTCCCACCCTGCTGCTTTATCTCTAGTTCAGTGATTCTCGACTGGTTTTGCTTCAGGATTTTGACATCAAGAGGCAACCCAACACAATACTAAAATAGTTTAGTGTTTGGTTCTAGTATTGTGTTTTATTTCAGTTTTATTTAACGGTTAAAATATGGTTTTAACTGTTGACGTTTAAGCAATAAAAATAATCTGAAAATATATACCTCTTGTACACAATTTAGCTTATATTATTTTATAGTTCAACCACAAATTAAAATGTACTTATTATTTACTTACCTTCAATTGGTTACAAACTTTTTAGTTTTTTTTTTTTTTTTTTTTTTCTGTTAAACATGCACACACGCATACGCAGGCACACATAAGATATTTTAAGGAGTGTTAGAAACCCATCAGTTTCAGTTCAGTTTCAGTTCATATTCCTTTATTTATGTCATTCAACACATCACAATAGAATTGTAATGCAGAACAAAATTACATTGCAACAGACCCAACAAGAACATAAAAAACATCAGTATACAAACACTATAAAATCCTAACATAATAAATAAGCTTTTATAATTCCATAAAAATATAAAAATATAGTTATAGAAGATATAACCTATTTTAAAAAATGTCTGAATAGAATAACTTTATATTTAAATACATATTTCACCATTTGTTGTAATATTAATAGTTTATGCTAGTTTAACTAATTTATTGATTTATTATTTAAGATTAGCTATCATCAATGATTAAGAAATGTTATTATTCAAACTTCTTGTAATGACAGGATAAAAGCTATCCCGAAATCGCACTGATTTGCTCCTCAGGCTTCTGTAACGCCTCCCTGATGGCATGAGCGTGAGCAGACTATGGCCAGGGTGGGTTGGATCCCTTAAAATGCTATTTGCCCTAGACCAGGGGTCTCAAACTCAATTTACCTGGGGGCCGCAGGAGGCAAAGTCTGGGTGAGGCTGGGCCGCATAAGGGATTTCACAAAAAAAAAAGTCCTCAAATGTCATTATTAACAGTTTTATTATTTCTTCTGAACATGAAGTGTCCTGAACATTAATAGAACATTGAGTGAAGATTATGAACAGTTCTTCTGAACATGGCATCTTTTGCCTACTCCTTGCTGCCAGAGACTTGACAGCGCTTCTTCTCACAAATCTGAACCACATTTGGCTTTAGAGTGGAAGCAGTTGAGACCCTCAGTATGGGATTGGTGCAGATCTGCAAAGTGGATGCGCGCGTACTGAAGAGAGGTGTTATCGCGCGCGTACTGATCAGCTGTGTTGTCGCGCGCCTACTGAAGGGCGGGACCGAAGGTGTGCCGAGTCGCGGGGGCACTTTTTGATCATTTTGGAAGCGCACTTTCTATCCAAGACTAAAAAGGGCATGTGCACTGCACAAGTTCAGCCCTATGTGTGCACGTGCCTGCCCTCACCTAAAAAAAAGGCGTATATATGTATAAATAAAACATCCCCACCCCACTAAAGTCACATCAGTCTGTACCAGTCTGTATCTACCTATAATATATATATATAAGATGCAGGCTGTAGCTAGGTAGGTGGCAGGCTGCAGATAGGTAGCTAAGTGGCAGGCAGGGGCGGGAACAGCTTACCTTGGTTCTGGCCGGCGCGAGTTCCCTCCCGTCACAGCGTCTAACAACGGGCGGGGTGCGTGGTGACGTCATCAGCATCCCCGCCCCTTTGTTTACACGGCGGGCGGGGAATGCCAGTGACCGCTGTGTACGGATAGAATCAGCGGAGCGGGGAGCGGTCTCTCTCCCCTCTCCGCTGATTCTGTCAGTGTACAGCGGTCAGCGCGGGCCACAAAATATTGCACTGAGGGCCGCAAATGGCCCGCGGGCCGCGAGTTTGAGACCCCTGTCCTAGACAGACAACGTCGTTGATAAAGTTCCTCGATAGATGTCATTTTGACTCCAACAGACCTTTCAGCTGACTTTATGATCCTCTTAATGGTGTTCTTGTCAGACACACTGCTATTCTCATACCAAAGGGAGATGCCATTAGTAAGAACACTTAACAGATCCTCTGTAGAAAGTTGTGAGAATTGATGGGCTGAGGTGTGCTCTTCTCAGAAAGTGCAGTCGCTGGTGCGCTTTCTTCGTAAGAAAAGTGGTATGGAGAGACCAAGTCAAGTTCTCAGTAACATGGATCCCCAGGAATTTTACCTGCTGTATAGTCTCCGCCGCAGTGTTGTTAATATATACAGGGGAATAAGTGAGGCGTTTCTTCCTGAAGTCGATCACCAACTCCTTAGTTTTTTCACTCTGTAAAGAGCTTTACTTCTTCCCTGTAGTTCCTCCCATCATTATCCTGGATGAGACCCACTATTGTGCTGTCATCAGCATATTTAATAATGTGATTGAGTTTTGCACAACAATCATGGGTCATCAGAGCAACCTTTTACTTTCATAGTAGAAAAACCAAGTTAACTCAAAATTGTAAGCAACTTGCTGTAGAACTTTTTTGAGTTGACTCAACTTTCAATTCAAGTACTGCACTTGACTCGGTTTAAGTTGAATAAACTCAAAAAATATCCTGAAGCTGATTGCCTTAGAGTTTTAAGTTGAGTTACTCTCTGTCCCTTCTCCTGGGTTTTCCTTCCAAACTGATTAGAAACAAGTATGACCAACGATAGTTCTGCCTTTTAACTTTTGCTGCCAGAAAAAAAGAAACAAAAAAAGAAATAATGATGTCATGGATCAATGATAAACCCCATGAAAGGATGGCATTCAATCATTCAAGAAACTATTCCCCTGGAAGTCTTAGCCACTCCACAACTGATTTGGTGTACACTTTATTTTTGTGTACACACTTTGCTATAAACACTTTATTTTGCTGGTCTACATGCATGGTCTCTTTTGCATCTATACATGCAAACTAATTCTCATTAGATTATAATTGGACTTTTAGGTTGGGGTTAGGGTTGGGATTAGGGTTAGTGTAAGCAAACATGTACTTGCACAGTTTCTTATTGTCAGTTAAATGTCTGTTGAACATGCAGTATATTAACAGATATTAAGCAGCCTACTAATACTCAAATGAACCATTAAAATAAAGTGTTACCATACATTTATTCACACTGTCACCATATTTAGACAATATAAACCTTGCTGTTTGTGATATTTTGAGACTCTGAATGACATAATGCTCATGCACTGTATGGTGCATAATGTACAGACATTCATTCATGTGTTCCGCTTTCTTCTAAATTCTCACTGGTCCCACCATATTGTATTGTTTGTAGCACAAAGGTTTATGGCTTTTGCCATGTGTATATTTCTGTATATGCAGTTTTATGTTGTGTTTGTAGTTTTGGTTTGTGTATGTCCAAAAAGAAAAAAGAAAGAAAAACCTGACCAAAAAAAATGAATAAATTTAGGTTAATGAGTTAGGGGTTTCCAACATTAAAAAAAAAAAAAAAAAAAAAGAAACTCATAGAATAGAAGTGTGAGATTTTTTTTTCACCCCAATGAGTGTTTAAATGTAAATAAATTAATTTGATAAATTGATCAAATGGAATGGAATAAAGGGATTTTCACCCAGACACTCTAAAAACTGCTTTTTAGTTCATATGTGACACAACATTGGGTTGTCATAACCCTGTGTAAGGTTAAATATTTACAAGCCCATAACCATTAGGTTAAAAAAATTATTTGAAAAAAAAACACACATTGGGTTGTCAATCCAGCATTTTAGAGCGCATATGCTAAAAAAATAATATTTGATCAACCAACATTTAGGTGATTGCTTTTCAAGAATAAAACCTTAAAGATGTCATTTTTAGCTGAAATATTTTAAACAAAATGGAAGAATCTGAATAATATTTACAACATGATTGCCTTTAATCAATTGCCTCAGCTAAAAATTCTTGTAAAAACATGTTTGTCAGTTTGAAGATCTTCCACTCACATTATGAATATAAAACATTTGGAAACTATGAAAAGTGGTCACGAATTGAGGTCACTTTTTTTTCCAAACAGAATAAATCATCTCAAAACCACAAGTAAGCACTATTTAGATGAAAACTACAACAGACCTGTTCTGCTACTCCATTGTGAACAAACATTTTCAGCTTATTGAGAGACTATGCCCATGCACGCATACATCTTTACTGAACAATCACTTACCCCCTTTAATGCATTTGGATGTATACAACGTCATTTTTTTTTCTGCCAGTACAAAAAAAAAAAAAAAAGTCTACCTTGGCTGGACATTTCTAGGTCTATCATGTTTAGCAGTTGATTGTTGCGTTGGACCTGTGGACAAGATAATGCATAGGAAATAATTATAGCATTTAAAAATGTCTAATATCAAATTTCACAACTGAATATGATGAATGATGTGTTTATTTTTTAAAATGCTAATTTGTCCTGCTGCTAGTACAGGCTGGTAGAAGCAAAAAAAAATAAATAAATAAATAAATAAATAATAAATAAATAAGTAGAGCGACTCAAATGTAAAACTAGAGATATTAGCCATGTCAGGAACACTTGTAGCATAAAATTGAGGCTCTTTAATTGGGCAACTCAAATAATCCACTTGTTGCATTTACATGCAGTTTATTGAACTAAAACGAGAAGTAAATTTGCTAAGTAAATTCGCTAATGTATCTCAATTGATTTTTATACACCCAATGTTCATGATTAAATTATATAAATCAAGGTTTTTCTTGTATAAATCAGCTCATATTTGAAAGTGTTTCATTTTGACCAGGCTAACAAGCTCTTATTAACAACCCGCTTTTAATGTTCATTTGTTAACAAGAGGTGTTGAGTGGTGCTTGAGACCATTTTCCTTGTAAAAGTGTCATTTTCAGAAATTACAGATGGATGGAGATATTTGGTGGAGTGCTCCTCCATCATAATCACGATTAACTTAGTCAATATTGAGATCACGCTAATTTAACACTAATATTTATTGGATACATCATATGTTTATTAATGTCCCCGAAACAATGACTATCATTCATTGTACTGTGCCACCACAACCCACTGAAAACTTTATCATTCATTCATTCATTCATTCATTCATTCATTCATTCATTCATTCATTCATTCATTCATTCATTCATTCATTCATTTATTGCCTATTCCAGGGCTGGGTCATGGGGGCAGCAGTCTTAGGAGAGAAACCCCAGACTTCTCTCTTAACATTTTTTTGCTATTTGACTGTATTAAAGTGGTCCTGTTTTTACACGCTATTTGAACAATAAAAAGACCTGCAATGTTACAAATGGCCAAATACACAATTTGTATTGTATTTATATTTTATTTTATTTTATCTTATTTATTTTATTTTATTTTATTTGTTACCATATTTAAGAGACTATATTCCATCCTAATGTGAAGCAAATCTTATTAATGTTTTTAAAAGAAGAAATAGCAGATGCAATTTAGGTGCTTTTGCCTCAAGCTTTTAGAGTGGCTGACTGTAGTATTGGTAACCTAGCAACCAACAATAAAAAGAGCTAACAATGGTGACAGCTGATTAGTGATGTAGGTTTAAAGTTTACTACATGATATTTTATTCGCAATTGTGTTTCCGTTCCTGATTATTTAGATGAACCCTTTTACTCTTTTTACAATGTGCATTCATTAATTTTCTTTTCGGCCTAGTCCCTTTATTATTCCTGGGTCACCACAGCGGAATGAACCACCAACTTATCCAGCATGTTTTTACGCAGCATAGGTAGGCTAAATTGTCCGTAGTGTATGAGTGTGTGTGAATGTGTGTGTGGATGAGGTGATTCCCAGAGATGGGTTGTGGCTGGAAGGGCATCCGCTGCGTAAAAACCTGCTGGATAAGTTGGCAGTTTATTCCGCTGTGGCGACCCCGGATTAATAAAGATACTAAGACGACATGAAAATAAACGAATGAATAAATTGCAGTCAATGGTAACAGGTTTTCAGCTTTCCTAAAAATATGTTTTTTTTTGTGTTGAGCAGAAAAACAAGAGAATTTCATGAAGGTTTGCAACCACTTGAGGGAGAGTAAATAGTGAGTAAGGGGTTGATCACACCAAATGTGCTTTTTTGTTCTAAGTGCACTGCACTGCTGTTTTTTGCTGACAAAAAAAAGTGTGGTTTGCTTTTTATGTCTCTAGACAATGACTGAATCAGCTATGTATAGTGTGCGAGCATTGCTGTAGATATTGTTATAATTGAAATATTTAATTGTATTTTGATATTCAAGAATTGTGAAGTCATACAGCTCCGGATAGTTTAAAAGAGTGGCCGCTAGTCTCTCCTCCATCAACACAAATACTGCTGTCACCTCAACGGAAACCCCACATTTGCTTTTATTTGATTGGAGAATGAAAAGACCACGGTTGACGTAACATGCTTTTTCCGCTCAGAGTTAAATGCAAGCGCACTACGCATAACTGCAAAAACGCGAAGCGCAGCAGCCAGTTAAAAAATAAGGCATGCAGGGTGCATAAGCAGCGTCCAAAACGCTCGCGGCCATTAGTAAATCATTCAAAAAGGCGCCTCTCAGTCAAAATAAGTATGTTTGGTGTGATCGGCCCCTAAAATGACTTTAACTAAGATTATGTGAATAATTGTGTGTGTGCGTGTGTGTATGTGTGCACAGTTTTGATAGTGGAATCAAGAGAAAACATTCTTTAATATTAATCCAATGTGGCATTGTTATGAACACTTACTTCGTGTGATTGTGAAATTCTGACATCATTAACCAGAAATGAGCTTTAAACGGCTGCGCTTGTATTTGAAGAGTTTCGTTGCAAAACGAGATATATCCATTTTGAAAAATGTTGGTTATTTGACATTATTTTTTAAAACATCAAGAGTCAAGTTTATTCACATTTTTTGTACATTAAACTACTACTTGAGCTCAGTGAAGGCCAGGAACACAATATTCTTCAAATCCAGGATATTTTTTATTTAATTTATGTCCATAAATAGTTCATAAATAGGTCAAAAACCAAGCCAAAATGCAACATAAAATTACTTCATAACAACAAGTGCCTTTTTGTTCCATTATAATAAATCAACAACAAGAATTAACGTGAGGTTTTAGGCTATAAATAATAGGTGCAACCGCATAAATCTTCAGATTTAAATAATTAAGATTTAACAATTAAAGAAATAAACTTACTAACAGGTATCTGGGGAGAAGTGTAGGAAAAAAGGCGTGCTCCTTGGCCTTCCTCTTAATTGACATCAGCGGAGACTATTCCACTGCATTTGTGTATTGTTGACAGACGCAGGATTCTGTTCCACTTTTGTAGTGTTTTTATACATTTTTGTGAAGTTGAAGGCTTCATCTTCTATCGCTAAATCAATGACCAAACTTAGAGCACTTCAACGATGGTGACTCTCTTCCCAGGGGATGTTGAGCTCACGCAGCATCCTGAACATTCTATTACTGTTATATCGCATTTTGTAAAGATACTGGTCTGGCAGATATCGCGTTTTGTGAAAAAATACATCTTGTACTCAACCTAAAATGTACATTCCTTAATGTTATTAATGGCAGCAATTCACAGATAAAGGTACATCTGAACAGTGACTTCCAGTAATAAAATCCCAAATGTCAAAAAAATGGTGTTTATCGTGTTTTCCAACCAAACTCTTCATTTGTAAACACAGAAGAGGTCAGGCTTTTGTTGATGTTTGATGGTACATAATATGTGTGTGTGCTGGTGCTCATCGGCTGCTTCACATGCACACGTGTCAACCAACTGAAGCAGAGCTTTAAGGTAAATTTAAGATAGATTTTCCCACAGTTGCATTAAGAAGGAACATATAAATGTTATCTGACTAACATCTGTGTCTGATTGGCTGAAGTAGACGTCTAATGTCTTACGGCTCTTTCCAGCAATTTTCTTTCTTCAGATTTAACGGTATTTTCAAAAAGTTCCTGTTCACACATGATCCCTTTCCGGAAAATTGCCAGTAATTTTCAGAAAGCTCTGTATGTGTGAAAGGGGTACTTGAAAAGCATGTTTTGTTTGTTGTTGCTGGAGTAACCATTGCACAAGCTATACAGTATTCCGAGCAATATTATACTAAATTAGTATTAATGAATTAATTTTGAATTGGTTAATAGGTTAAATAGTTTAAATTTTTAATCAAGGCTTATACATTTGAGTAGAATTTTTTAAACTTGCATGTAAGACTTGATTGAGGTGAATTTTTTCATTGCCTTATTTGCACTGCTTAGAGAATATGGTGAGCTGCATCTCATTTGCATTTAAAGACACACATACACGCACACAAACAGCATTCAAACACCCAAAAGAGGAATTTTCAGCGTAGTACAATGAATGATCAGCAGGGTATTTAGAGTTGAAGCTTCACAAGCATATTCTGGGGACACCTGAGACTTATATTACAGTTTGCAAAGAGGGCATAATAGCACCATTTTCAGCATAGCTTTTGTGGCATTACTTTGACATATAGTGCAGCTGCGCCTCAAGTGACCTGAGTTCAAGTCAATCCCATTCCCCGCTCTCCTACTGTACTGTTTTTCTATGGTTTGAAAAGATGGCAGACTGCACCTCGACCCGAACTGCTTGCGAATATTCAGAAAACTCGATATCCTACTTTGTTCAGGTCCCCCAAATCACCTTTTGAACTATTGAAGGACATAAAATTACTCCTGCTAAAAATGAGCCTTGGAAATATCTCAGTTTAATCGTGCATGTACCTTAAGATCTTTAAAATGCCTACCCATTGCATTTGGTTGTAGAAGGTCAGCATGTTCAATCTTCCGTTGATTCAATTTTCCAAATCAAACCACCATCAGAATGTATTTTAAAGATTAGGTTTGAATACTTGGCATGTGTGGCTATACAGCATCCAACACTGTAAAAAATGCAGTTTTTGTTTTACATTTTCATTTACCAACTGGGTTAAAACACTTTGTATAATGTTTCAACATGCTAAAAGATGAGCATTATCTTTGTAAACATTTATGAGTTGAAGGAAGTTGAAGAAACATTATGTTTTTAGCTTTAATACACAGCCTCACTGACAGTCCTGAGCTTCATAAGACTTCAATTTATTGTCTCAAACTATGGGTATTGTGTTTTGCTTGTATATTTTTTTTACTCTCAAAGTTCCAGCAAACAAATTGCATTTTATATACACTCACCGGCCTATTTATTAGGTACACTTTACCTATATTTCCTCTTCCAAACTAACTTAATCATTCATGGCATAGATTCAACAAGGTACTGAAAATATTCCTCAGAGATTTTGGTCCATATTGACCTGATAGTATCACACAGTTGGTACAGATTTGTCGGATGCACATCCATGATGCAAGTCTCCCATTCCACCACATCCCAAAGGTTCTCTATTAGATTGAGATCTGGTGACTGTGGAGGCCATTTGAATACAGCGAAGTCATTGTCATGTTCAAGAAACCAGTCTGAGATGATTTGTTCTTTATGAAATGTGCGAATTGTACCTTCAGTTTCCTCTTCTTAGCTGACAGGAGTGGCACCTGGTTTGGTCTTCTGCTGCTGTTGCCTATCCGCCTCAAGGTTGGACATGTTGTGCATTCAGAGATCTGCATAGCTCAGTTGTAACGAGTAGTTATTTGAGTTACTGTTGCCTTTCTATCAGCTTGAACCAGTCTAGCCATTCTCTGGCCTCTGGCATCAACAAGACATTTGCACCCACAGGACTGCCGCTCACTGGATATTTTCTCTTTTTTGGACGATTCTCTGTACGCCCTAGAGATGGCTGTGCGTGAAAATCCCAGTAGATCAACAGATTCTGAAATGCTCAGATCAGCCCATTTGGCACCAACAACCATGCCATGTTTAATGTCACTTAAATCACCTTTCTAGCCTATTCTGATGCTCCGTTTGAACTGCAAAAGATCATCTTGACCATGTCCACATGCCTAAATGTATTGAGTTGCTGCCATGTGATTGGCTGATTAGAAATTTGCATTAACAAGCAGTTTGACAGGTGTACCTAATATAGTGGCCGGTGAGAACCATGGTTTAAGCACCATTAAATTTTTTCTCCTCTCTCCACAGCACATTACTGAAATACCTCATATTGTAAAACCAAACACATCAGTTTAACATAAACTGAGCTTCGGACAAAGGGTGATTTTAAAATGAAATGTGAAGGCCGTTCATTTCAGCTACTCCAGAAAAGTGCCAATTTGGCATAACACAAACAACAAAAATGTACTTAATTTATTCATGCACACACTCCAAAATGCACAAGGGGCAACTGCTAATTGTGTGTGTGTATGTGTGTGTTTTTTATAAAGCTGTTTCTCTATGATTTGTCAGAGATTTTCTGCTGATAAAGCAAAATGAGAGAAATGATGAGGGTGGGAGCGTGAAGTCCATTAGCATTAGCTGTTATTAGCTGTATTATCTTTATGGATTCTTCAAGGTTTACTGTATATGTCTTAGTCATAGAGCTGGGCCACACTGAGGCTTAAAGTCTACATCCACAGCTTTACAATAGCGCTTTTACCATCCTCTGTTTATTTATGGTATGAAACACTCAGCAAAACACACAAAAGCTGATGCCACTTAATTTATGCATAATGCGGCAAAGTTGCAGACTAAAACATCGAGCTCCTGAGAGAGAGTATATAAGGTAAATCTCTGATAATGTTGTTGCTAATGATAAAGATGTCAAATAGCTACTATAAGATAAACCACTGGACATTAGTGAACAGAGCTGTGAAAGATGAGTGTAAGTTTTTTGTGAATTAAGTGCTAATGGCTAGCACACATACTGTATATACTAGTAGCCAACAAAATAAGAACATTCTAGTAACATTCTTTTTTAATTTAATCTATTACATATGATATGTAGGTTACTAAACTAAATATAACTTATGCAGAACATTATAGGTTATAATTTTGCAACAATACAACAACATTTCCAAAATGTTCCCCAAAGATGATGATAATGATGATGCTGCTGCTGCTGCTGATTATTATTATTATTATTATTATTATTATTATTATTATTATTATTATTATTATTCATTATTTCATGTTCTTTTCGGCTTAGTCCCTTTATTAATCTAGGGTCGCCACAGTGGAATGAACCAGCAACTTATCCAGCAAATTTTACTTTTACGCAGCGGATGCCCTTTCAGCTGCAACCCATCACAGGGAAACACATACACACTCATTCACACACACACTCATACACTACGGTCAATTTTAGCATACCTAACTGACCTGTACCACATGTCTTTGGACTGTGGGGGAAACCGGAGCACCTAGAGGAAACCCATGCAAACACGAGGAGAACATGCAAACTTCACACAGTAATGCCAACTGACCTGGGAGGCAAACATGCTACTCACTGCCCCACCGCTGCGTAAAAACTTGCTGGATAAGTTGGTGGTTCATTCCGCTGTGGCGACCACAAATTAATAAAGGGACTAAGCCGACAAGAAAATGAATGAATGAATAAATGGCAACACTGATCAAGCGCAGTGTGAATAAAACAAAACACGTCAAATGTGGATTAGTTCATCATCATAATGAGGATTTGATTTGTATTACATGCAATTTCATCATGTTGAATCGACTTAAAACACAATTGGATTGTACTGCATTGCAAGAAGGATGCATCATATCCTATCCGTAACTGCTTCATATATATCTTTAATGTACAGTTAATATTTTAAACAGTTTTTAAAAAAAACATGACAGTAATTTAAAGGAGAATACTGACAATTTGACAAAGCAAAAAAGCTGAACCTGAAATGGAATGAAAAAAAAAAAAGTTGCAAGAGTTAATTTGATCGCGGTGAAATACTTTTCATTATATTTTTTTAGGTATTTACTGTTATGCTTCTAATGAAATAGCATTCAAACTCTTAGCAGTTGATCCACAACATTTTGAGAATGTCATTTTTAGTGAAAAAAAAAAAAAAAACTCATGATACTACTGATGAGACAATCATGGTTAGCCTATTTAATTTTCTTTGCGCTTCTCCGGGTGTGCACTGCTATATCAGTTCAGTATGTTCACTATGTTACATAACTGCCCCTGCTGGTCACGTACTTCTTGTGTTAGACCATTTTGTGCTTTACCGTGCAACACTGCAGCATTGCGTGTGGTCACATTCATTCATTCGCACATTCACATTTGTATCGTATCATGATGTATTGCAAGATTCATATCGTATCAACCACAGACACCGTTTACACTAGTGCATTTTAGATTTAAAACGGCGTTTTAAAATGAAAACGATCCACGTCCACACTAGCGTTTTCTCCAGCATTTCTGAACAGCTCTCCATTTACATTAAAATGGAGAAAACGCACATCAAGTGACCACACACACTCTGGCCTGCGCTGCAGTGTGCTTTGAGCACATACCCATATGAGAGCTGTGCAAGTCGGACTGTTCATCGAGGATCTCCCGTTAGATCTAATCTCTCTATATTTGTTAAATGTTATATATAATTCATCATGTTGTCTATATCTAACAACAGATCCCCCGACTTTGGTCTTTTGAACCTATTACTTGTTCTCAGGTAATGTGTTTTGGCTGAGCGCAAGTATAAGTTAGGTTAATATCTTAATTAATGTAACTGCGGACTCCAATTCTGCACAATTGACTGATTGCTTGCCTTTTTTTCTTTATTGTATAAACTTATGTTACGTTATACTTTTATAATAGCAATTATTGATTATTAAAACTGATATTCAGTGAAAGAGAGGGTGTGTTTCGTATTTTCAATGAAAACGAAAGGAGGCATTAATGTTATAGGCTTCGTTTTGTTATAAATATGCATGAAGATGACGCTCATATTAAGCAGCTACACAACGCCTCAACATTTTTGATGTCTGTTAAGTTGCTAATATTAAAATGAAATTAGCAGTTCACCAGGGTGATGTGAAGGACTTTATAAATGACACTCGGGAGTTTGTTTTCTATATCAAACTTGCGAAGTCTGAACTTACACGGAGAGGATGCAAGACTGAATTGTGTATGTAGGCTACTTAATATTGAGGAAAAAGCCCCAATCAGAGAGGCAAATGTCTGCAGCCATGCCTTTGTTTTCAGATGTCTCCATTTTCCCCTATCCACACTGAGACGGAACAGTAGCATTTTAGAATGAAAACGGCCTCTCCAGCGTTTCCAAAACAATCCCTTTTCAGGGCTCGAAAACTCCGGCGTAGTGTGGACTGATGGCCTAACCGTAGCAAAACGTATGCGTTTTTAGTTTTTAAGTTCCACACAATACATCCATCTTGCTTTAGTGAGAAATTGTTAACTTAATGGTTTTTTACAACTTTAAGTTGATTGAACATAAACAATTTAATTGTCCTTAAAACAAGTTGAGAATTGTGTTTTAGCTAATTTAAAAATTAGTTTGAACAAGCATGAATTTTTTTTTTAATCTTCTGAAATGCACATTCCTCACAAATCCACTTTCCCTGCAATTTTCTCCTCTGTGAAATTGGTTATTATTCTGTACATACTGTACAGAAGAGCGGCACATCTGTGATTCACATTTAAATGTGCCATTATCAACTTCAGTTCGTTTCTTTGCATACTGCATTGCATTTCTGTAAATGCAATTGTCACTACCCGCAATTTTCGGGAGGTAATTTGGTTGTGAAATGCAGTTGTCTCTCCTATAAACGACAGAACTTTACATTTACACAGCACTAAAAAAGTAAACCTACAGCCAAATTTATCTGAAGTATCTGTCTGTAACCCTTGTCTCACCCCGCTGATCAATTCATACAGTAGTTCAGCATTGCCTCTGTTGGCAATTTGAGTGATATTGTATCTGATTATGCAGAAGTCTTTCACCGTGATGAAATGTAAGTTTGTCAAGAAGTACAGCTGTCTCCGTTTTGTCCTCTTTGCACTGCTGACATCATTTTCTGTCTTCTGTATCGTACGTTTTTATGCTTACTGGTCTGTACTGCCAGATGGTGCTCACTAATTCTCTGCCGACTGAAGGTACTTCTTGGAAACTCATTTCAGAAGTTAAATTCAAGTTCAAACTTTATCACCAGTCATTATAATCAGTTATTCTGATCATACCAGATATTGAAGTACATAATAGACCGACTTCATGGAGCTGGGCTGCATTTTCTAGTTTGAGTTTTCCCAAACGTTCTATAGTTTTATTTTTAACTTAATTGGCTGCTCTTGAGTCTGGGTTATTCATGAGTGTAGGGATCAGTTTTGAAACGTATAATTGCTCTTTTGGGTGTTAGCTTATTTTTCTCTTCATTTTTTCAAGGTGCTTCCGAGTTGCTTTATACCATCCTCTAAAATTAATGGAGATATATGTCTTGTTAACTAGAGACCCCATATAGTGTCAGTCCTCCCTATTCGTAAAGTACACAAGTTGCTGAGAGCCCCTGAAACACAGAGATGTTTTGGGATTAAGGTGTGCTTTAAAGCAGATTAATACACACACAAATACATTTTAAAATGTCCTGTCTTAAAGTGTTTTCTTTGACTTGTTTGTTGATAGTGAAATTGCTGTGAAAGAACAAATCAGGTTGGGAGTCATTTAGGGGTTTTTATTAACAATATGACAAAGCCCAATTACAAAGTTTTGTTTGGGCCAGTCACCTACAGTATAATCAAGACTTTCCTGAAAGGGCCTATGAGGAACAAGTTGAATTTTCCTTTGAATACAAGAAGCTCCCAAAGCTTGGTAATGAATCAACCATCAAGAAAGATGGACATTATGAGATGAAGTTAACATTTGGTGATGATAATTTGATCATGCCAAACAATAAGGTTCTTGTTGAGCTGCGTGCTATGACTTAGAAAGTCGCTTCTGAAGAACGAGGCATTTCATTCAGATTACATGAAGTTTATGAATGTTATGTTTGACAAAGGTTATGCTGAAAAGGTGCTAGATGACGAGCTGTCTAGCTGTGATGGCAGTGTCACGGTACGGGATTTTAAACAGGAACAAAAACAGGTGTAGAAACCAAGTGCAGATTTTAATGATTATTGTGCAGTGAAAGTGACAAAAATACAAAAATCAAAGTAACAAAGTAACAAACGAGGAACTCAAACAGATTAACTCGAAATAGACTTTAACAACTGAGACAAGATACTAAAGCAAGATCAGGAACACAAAACGACAACGACCAACTGACAAACAGAAGATGAATGGTTGAACATATAGTCGAGGTAATCAACGGTAAACAGACACAGCTGTGATTGCAAATCAGTGTACGTAGACCGGGTGTAATGCGCGTGGTATGTATGGACTTGTAGTTCTTGGACGCTGTAGTTCACTCTCAGAGTCCGTTGAACTATACTGCCCTCAGGTGGTCACTGACAGTAATGACAGTCAGAGTGTGATATATACCTCACCACGGGGTCTTCCACAAGAAGAAAAATAAAATCTGTATTGTATTTGCATCATATCAGGACACTTCATCACCTTGAAATTAAAAGGTTCTATCTGCGTTCTGAAGGATTTTGAGATATTGAGCGTCATAGTTTTGGCATTCGATAGCAAGCAGTATGTATGTAACATTTTTTATTTATTTATTTTTTTTAAATAGAAAGGCTTAAAATGTACACAACTTATACAAAAACATCCCATAATGTAAATAAATTCATGTCAATAACACAATTTTAACAAAAATGTCAGATAGAACCTTTTAATTCTAAGGTGATGACTTGAACATTCAGTTACTGCAAGGACATGACCAGACAAACATTCTCCTAGGGGTTATCCTCAGATTCAGACAGGAACCAGTTGCCATAATGGTAGATATAGAAGGGATGTTCTAAAGGCATGTAAACCTGACAAAAGATATTGTCATCAATCCCAGTTGTAAGAGCAGTTGATCATTTGGAAAAGTGGCAAAATGTAGATTTTTCTGATGAATTGTCTGCAGAACTGCATCCCAATCATCACAAATACTGCAGAAGAACCCACATGGACCCAAGACACTCATAGAAATCAATCAATAGAAATCAATCTTTTTTACAGGGTATAAACTCAAATTAAAACACAAACAGTGGCTCAGTGATTAGCACACTTCTAACAGCAAGAAGTTCGCTGGTTCAAGTCCGGGCTGTGCCAGTTGGCATTTCTCTATGGAGTTTACATGTTCTCCCCGTCTTGGCGTGGGTTTCCTTCAGGTGCTCCCCCACAATCCAAAGACTTGTGCTATAGGTGAATTAACAAACTAATTTGAATGTAGTGTATGAGTGTGTGTGAATGAGAGTGTATGGTTGTTTCCCATTACAATACAATCCCAATGGTTGCGGCTGAAAGGCATTCACTGCATAAAACATATGCTGGAATAGCATATTCATTCTGCTGTGGTGAATTAGAGATTAAGCCGAAGGAAAATGAACGAATGAAACACAAACTACTGACTTTTGGAAAAAGCGCTATGTAAATAAAATGTTGCTTACATGTCATCGGACAAACCCAAAATGACTGCTCACTAGCTAGTACTTGCATCGCATAAGTTACTTTTAAATTGAAGAATATTTTACATAATTAAAATGATACATGAAAGTCATTGCTTACTTATGGGAGAAAGGAGATCTTATGGGGTTTAGAATGACATGAGATTAGATGTACATTGTTTTTGTACTTAAACCTTTTGAAAACATTTAAATCTTCCTCATCTAAATTGCTCAATCCTCCCAGGACATCTGCTGGTCTAAATTACCTGATCCTCACAGGACATCTGCTGGTGTTGCTTCAAGCTCTTGAGATGATAAAAATGCCCACTGGTGTTTGTTGTCTGATACATGTCAACAAAAGCTGCCTTGCTCGCATCAGCTCTACTGGCCTAAAAGCTGTTGTTTTGGATGGTTAGATCTGTGAGCGAGGACTGCTTTCGGTCATATCTGTCTGATGCAACTCATCCTTTAAACCCTGAGACTCGCTTCTGCTCTTCGTGATCCCTTTACCACTGCTAGATCCTCCTTTCAGCTTTGCTGTTTCTGGAGAGACACTTCTTTATTTCTGTGTTCAGCTCTTGTACACAAACCCTCAGCAGGGTGTTGACCGCACTGGACTGATCTTTCAGCAGCTCTGGGCCTTTTGTGCTTGTTTAAAGCCGCTGTACTTCAAACTGTCTCGGTCTAGAGCTGCCGCGTCTCCCTGTCTTTCTGTCTGCATGTTAGTAAACCGAGGCCATTTTTGTCGTATTAACCCACATCTAACAGATTGTAAAGAGATTAAAGCAGTCAATCAGTCTCATCTCTCCTCTAATAGATGAATTAATCATCAGAGCCAAAACTGTATTAGGTGAAGCATGCAGCACACAACTGTGTACCTTTCACATGTGGGTCCTTGTGATTGAATGTTTTTTGGGTGGTGTAAGAGGCAGTTAATAATGAGATCAGTCAAAATCCCTGTTTGGTGGCTCAGTGGTTGCCACTGTTGCCTCACAGTAAGAAGGTCGCTGGTTTGAGTCCTGGCTGGGCTAGTTGGCATCTCTGTGTGGAGTTTGTATGCTCACCCCCTGGTATAGGTGAATTGAATAAACTAAATTGGCTGTAATCTATCAGGGAGTGTGTGTATGGGTATTTACCTGTACTGGGTACAGTACTAGAAGGGTATCCGTTGTGTAAAATATTTGCTGGAATAGTTGGTGGTTCATTCCACTGTGGTGACCCCTGATAAATATGGGATTAAGCTGAAGGAAAATGAAATGAAATGACACATGATGAATAAAATGTACAAATGGTAATTTTTATCTTTTGTGTTTGGCATACTCTGTATTCATTAGTATTAGATTTATGCCAATGCAATAGATAGTTTGTCTTCATTTATCACTGCAGCAAAGAAAAAGGTCATGGATCAATGTCATGACAGACTATGTTGGTTGGTCAGTCATCTGTTAATTCATTAAAAACTATAAAAAATAAAATCAAATTTCTTTCATAAAGGGAAATCTTTTTTTTTTTTTACTTTATCCGTGTGTGTGTGTGTGTGTGTGTGTGTGTGTGTGTGTGTGTGTGTGTGTGTGTGTGTGTGTGTGTGTGTAATAACTGAGCTAGATGCCTAGCTATCAATGCCAAACAGTTGTTAAAAAAAAAAAAACAATGCACACAAAAATAAATAAACAAATGAGAAATTATGTGTGCGTATGTTTTAAACTGCATATATAAAGACAGAAAATGTAAAGTGAAATTAAAATAAAAACAGAAAATAATATATTAACAAACTAATAATATAAACTATGATGCATATCATAAGCTATAATAAAAAAATGCTAAGGTCATATTTATTTGCCACTTTAAGAAAATATTTTTATTTTTTGATTGGCTACAAAAACCTTTGTTGTCCAAAGACTGATTACCCTAACTTGCCTAGTTAACTTAATTAACCTATGTAACCCCTCGGTCCTTCTGCACTTAAACAGGTCTGAGCTGTGATTGATCTGCAATTCTTTGTATGGGAGTTGGTTGTTCCACTACATTCACTGCCTATGCCTCACTCCCATCCCGGAGTCCCCATGTGTAACCTCCTGGTCCTACTGCACCCAATCCGCACTGAACTAGGATTAAACCTGAGATTCTTTGTATGGGAGTTGGTTGCTTTAACATATAGGCTAAAGACTAAGGGCTCTATTTTAATAGTCTAGGCTCAAAGTCTAAAGCGCAGGGCGCAAAAGCATTAAGAGCATATCCCAATACACTTTTGCTATTTTAAGGATGAAAAAATACACTCTGCGCTGTGGCACATGGTCTAGCAGGGTTGAGCTTATTCGCTTAATTAGTTATGGGTGTGTTTTGAGAATGAACCAATCAGAATCTCATCTCTCATTTCCTTTAAAAGTCAGTTGCATCACGCCATAGCGCATTTGCTATTTACATGGCAGACTTTGTAAGTGTAAAAATTGAACACTAAAGAAAACAGTTAAACAAACCATCTGTTGCGAGAGGATAAAGAATCAGCCTCCTCCATTCAGCCTTTCACTTTTCTCTCTTTCGTGGATTAGGAAACGTGTTGTGCTCACAGACATCAATTAGCCTACATAATTAATTTTGTTTAAGCACAAAGATTTATTTCAAAACTATTTTTTAAGTTCAATTCTAATTTCTAGCAAACGAATAAATGAACACTAAAAACGAAGTGTGGTCAAAAAATGAGCTATATCCAAACATACATGCTCTGCCCCATATGGTCCAAAACCTGACAGGTAGGCAAATCTAAGCTTTTTTTTAATAAAACAAATATAAATATGCATATAATAAATAATACTGTTATTTATAATAGTAATATTATACAAAAACAAAGAGCCATGAAGATGAAGAAGACATGGAGGCGGTGGTTATTATGTCTATGTAGAGAATAATAATTTATGTAATATTTTAATCCTTTAATTCTTTTTCATTTGTAAAGATATTTGTGTATTACTGTACATCCTGCGTGTTTTAAGCAATGTGTAATGTTGGCGCACAAACTAACATGCTCTGCGCTGGACTTTAGACCTGCTTTCAGCTGGTCTATTGCGCAGTCTGTTTTAGTTCCTCAAAATAGCTACGCGCTAACAGTGCGCCTTAACACACCTTTTTTTTCAAGACCGAAACACCCATGAGTCCACAAAGTGGCGCAAATGGATTTGCTATTTAAACAAAATGGCTGAAAACGAGAAAATTAAGGTTGCAATGGTCTGAAATTAGCAACACGTCAGGGCAAATAGATCTTGCACCTTATTGAGCTGGGTGTATGACAGGGCCCCATAGCCTCTGGCATCTGTCGCTAGATAACCTTTTGATGTTAAAGGAGTGAGGTTTACCTGCATTGCACTTCACTAGCTGTCCTCCGTTGCACTCGTTTAACCCACCGGTCCTACTGCAGCCAACCCATTCTGAGCTGGGATTAAACCAGTGACTCTTTGTTTAAAAGTCAGTTGCTCTAACAAGGAGGCTAAAGACTTGGATCCAAGCCATTTGATTTTGAGTATCTATCGAATCCCGATTAAATAGTTCTATGATGCATAAAAAAGAATAAAGAAGATCAAAGAAATTGTTGTTCCTTATTTTTATTGAATTCAGCTTAATTTAACATTAAAAGACTCTGTTCACAAACAGAGCACTTCTGTGAGGTAGCTTGAACAATCAACTAACTAATAACATAAATTCTTCACTTTTGGACTTTAGTGCAACAGTAAATAAAAAAAAATCTATAAAAACTAATATTATAAGTTATAAATGTATTATAACTTAAACTTAAAATACCCGGCAGGCATGTAGCGATCATTTGTGTTATCTTGGCTGTGATGTCCTGTGCCTTTGCCCTGTCATGGGGCATTTTTTCTCACCTCTTCAAACTCTCCTGCATCGTGAGCTGACTCATCTTTGGTTGGGTTGCCAGTGTACTTGCTGTATTGTGTTGGGGGTTTGTTTTTGAGGTGACTTATCAGGTTTGTTGTTTTAAATGTAGCATTTTCCTTTCCACTTCTTGCAATCCCAAGTTTATATATCTCACAGTTTGGTATGGCAATGTTGTCGTCATCAACCTCCAGACCATTAACATACACTTTTCTCTTCAAAAAAACAACTTTAACCAATACCGTCTCTGCAACAGTGATGTCATGACGCTCGCGTTGCTTTTTCTGTGTAAAATCAAGAAAGAGGTCTAGCTCTGTGCCACTTCATTACTATAGATGTGTTAAAAAAATAAGGAGAGTATATATACATACACATATATATTCGAGTCCTGATCAGGAGGTGACGTCCGATTCTGATCGAGTCTGAAACCACTTGAGCCGATCACGTGATCAAATCTGGACATCCCTAGTCGCTAGATCACCTTTTAAGGTCAGAGAAGTGAGGTTTAGCTGCATAGTGCTTTGATAGCTGGCCTGTGATACATTCACCCCCTTAAACCTCACTCCCATCCTGGACGTGCCCCCATGTGTACTGCACCCAAGTCAGTCTGAGCTGTAATCTCAAACCAGCAATTCCTTGCATGGGAGTCGGTTGCTTTAACAAGGAGGCTAAAGACTTGAGGTTTACCTGTATTGCACATAACTAACTGGACCCCGTTACACCTAGTTAAGCCTTTAAACTTCAATTTGAGCTAAGTATCTTGCAAAATAACTAGCAAAATATTATGTACTGCCGTCTCTTTCTCTTTCTCTCTCTCTCTAGTATGGCATTTAAATGTTAACTTTTCTGTATAAAATATAAAAATATTTATACAACTTTCCGTATAAAAGTTGTTGAAAACATCCCAGACGAGCATATTTCTAATGTGCCGTAAACTAGATTGAAAAATATATATTCCTTGTGATGGTTAAAGCGTTCTGTTGATTATGTGTGTGCCTGTGTGTGTTTGTGTGTGTGTGTGTGTTTGTGTGTGTGTGTGTGTGTGCGCGCATGTTTAAATCAGTACGAGCGTGTGTGTAATCCCTAAGGAGTTTTCTGATAAGAAGAGAGTTTTTAATCCAGCGTTCATCCAGCTGTTGGACAGAATATCTGTCACCACAGCCGCGGTGTAATCCTTCATTGCTCAGGCTCTCCCATCGATCAAATTCAGCACATTTCTACATCATAAACAAATACATCTACCCGGTCCATCCCCACACCTCCCTGATCCATCACCTCACAGACACTTTCACTACAGCCAGAAATGAGCTGGATAATTAGACTCAATATTAATGATTCCGAGCTGATATTTATGAGCTAATCGTCCAGTTTTGCACTTGAATCGGCGCATTGGCGGCCTCAGTGCTTGAGCTACAACGATATAATGAATTCCTCCCCTCTAAAAATCAATATGGAGATTCGTTTTTTTTTTTTTTTTTTTTTTGTTTCTAGTGGGGCTGAGCGCTTGATAAATCCAGAAAGGCCCATCAAAGAGGGAGTACGGGAAAGAGAGCCATTTTGTATTACCTCTTTTTTCCATAAAAGTAATAAGAGCAATAACACCCACTGTTTGAATGGCTCTTTCAACAACGTTTGTTCAGTTAGCATGGCTTGGGAGAGGCTGCTTACTGATCTAGGCTATTGTTTACATTTCTTTTTTATTCTCCAAAGGCTTTTTTTTTATTCTTTAAAGGCTACAATGTATGCTATATGTATGCTGAAGATGTATGATATATATATATATATATATATATATATATATATATATATATATATATATTTTTTTTAACTGATCAGACATAGTTTGTTATTGTACAAATGAAAAACTTTCATTAAAACCTTCAAACAACGAATTTCATGGCATTTAACATACAGTACTCCACATCTTCCCAAGATCTGTATTTCCTTCTTTCACTAGCAACCCACATAAAAAATACTTGTTTTTGAACTATATTATAGTAATGTGTACTGTAGTGTAGTGTACTAGAGTATTTATATGAATTTGTTAACGAATGTTATCTACAGTAGTATCAACTATAGTGAACTGATATCTGGTAAATATTTGTATTTAATACAATGAAGGGTGACGTGGTGGCACAGTAGGTAGCACGTTCACCTCACAGCAAGAAGGTCTCTGGTTCGAGCCTTGGCTGGGTAAGTTGGTGTTTCTGTGTGGAGTTTGCATGTTCTCCTCGTATTCGTGTGGGTTTCCTCCAGGTTCTCTGGTTTCCCCCACAAGTCCAAAGACATGTGGTATAGGTAAATTGTGTAGGCTAAATTGTCCGTAGTGTATGTGTGTGAATGAGTGTGTATGAATGTTTCCCAGTGATGGGTTGCGGGCTGGAAGGTCATCCGCTGGAATGAGTGAATGAATCCAATAAAATGTATTGTAGATTAATATGTCATTTACAGTAGTTAGAGGATTGGGCACAGTAGTAAAAACTTAAAGTACTTTTCTATAGTATGGTTAGTATAGTTTATCTATAGTATCTTTAATATAGTATAGTAAGACAAGCTAATGTTATAAATCAGACTATCAAGATAGTAGCAATGTAAACAAAAAAACATGCTAAACATGTTAGCATGTTAGCACAATATAACTTTGCCAGTGTATGATGGCAAAATAGCTACCAAAGTGCAAACTTGTGATATGCTGACAGTGCTAGAAACATACTAGCAAAAAATGCTAATTTATGTTAACATTATGATAAACATGGTACCAGAATTCAATTCATATAAGTAAGACTACTAAAAACATGAAATCAATAGCCCATACTGTAGTAAAGTGCACTATAGTGTATATTAGTGCATTAATAATAATTTGTTAAAGAATGTTATGAACAGTAGCAGTATTACCTGTAATGAACTGGGTAAACTTTAGTATTTAGTGCCGTAAAATGTGCTGTATTTTAGGATAATATGCCATATAATTGGTGTATTGGTACAGTAGTACAGAATTATTTAAAGTACTCTTCTATAGTATGGTTCAAACTATACTATTTTCATGAGGGAATACCCAAAACTAGCCTAGGACAGGCTGATGTTATAAATCAGCCTAGCAATATGGTAGCAATGTTAAAAAAGACACTATAAACTTATCACCAATGTGTTAAATTGTGTGCATGTTAAAACATGTTAGCAATATGGCAGTTAATAGCCAACTAGCAAATTACTAGCAGCATGCTATTTTATGTTCCTAAATACTAAGAAGCTAAAAATGTTAGCATGTTAGCACAAGATAAGCATGCTAGTGTATGATAGCAAAACACTTTTCAAAGTGCAAACTGGCTAATTGCTGACAGTGCTAGAAACATACTAGCAAACCATGCTAATTTTTGTTAGCATTGTGATAAACATGGTACCAGAATTCAATTCATATTGGTAAGACTTGTTAAAAACATACAATCAATAACAAAGTAAAGTGTACTAAAGTGTATATTAGTGCATTTATAATAATTTGTTAATGTACAGTAGTAGTATTGTAACTGTAATGAACTGATTGGGTAAACTTTAGTACTTAATACAAAAAGGTCCTGCATTGTTGGATAATATACCATATAGTTAGTGTATTGGGTAGTACAGTATTAATTAAAGTACTTTTCTACAGTATGGTTAAAAAACGGTAGTGTTTAATATTTTCATGTGGGAATATCCAGAACTAGCCTAGGGCAGGCAATGTTAAAAAAGCCACTAATGCCACCAATGTGTTAAAATGTAACCACACGTTAACACGTTAACAAAAAGAAAGTTAATAGACTACTAGCAAGCTACTAGCAACATGCTATTTCATGTTCCTAAATACAAATAAGCTTAACATGTTAGTTTAGCTTACAAGGTAAACATGCTAGTATAGGACAGCAAAATAGCTAGCAAAGTGCAAATGTGTGATACACTTACAGCTAGAAGCATATGCTACAACCCAAACATGCTCATTTAGTTTAGCATTGTGATGGTACCAGAATTCAATTCATGATATGGAAAGACATGATTTGTTAAAAACATGCTATGAATAGCTAATTTTTTTTTTACGTGTATCTAAAAATGTTCACATTATAAATAATCTTAGCAATGAAATATAATATCCTAAAAACATGCTAACGTGTTAACATTCAAAACTAAATAGCAACAAAAAGCAACAATTAGAAATAGCAACATGCAAGCATTAAGCTAATTTGTTAGCAACATGAACACGTTAAACATGCTCAAAAAATACCCTCATCAAACTTTAAGTCAAATTCAGCTTTATTGTCAATTCAACCACATGTACAGGACATATAGAGAATCAAAATTATGTTACTCTCAGCCAAATCTCATGCCAAATCTTAATAGCAACATTCTACATGTAAAATACCAGCATGCTATAGTGTGCAATAAACTACTATTTAGCTGAAATATTAAAACAAAAACAAAACAAAAAAGTAGCAAGGAACCTGTGGTGTTATGATTTTACATGTGAGTTAATCAATTCCTTCTCGTCTCTTGAGTTAGTGCATGTGTATGTGTGTTAGTCCCTAATAACAGTGTAATGGTGGTTTAATAACATCCTTACGAAGCTTAATGAGGGACTGGCACAGTGAGGCTCGGGGGAATTTGAGGGCCATGTTTGGTGTCACGTCGTAAGAGCATGCCTAGGGAAACTATTAAAGTAACGCAGCGGACACTGCTGCAAATCTGACTGCAGCGGGAGGGATGCTGGTGGGCCTCCAGCGAGAATTTCTTAAGCTAGATATTCAGCTGGTGAATGTAGGTCAAGAGATTAATCTCCATTTAGCCACCTTGAGCTGTTTTTCCACACTTTAAGACTGAACAAAACACTCTCTGGGATATGTTCCTCTTCTCTTGCTTGAAATCACACAGATGTGGTCGCACACATGCTGATGTACTGCAAATGACTGTAAATCAAGCATGTGATTTGTTCTGGAAAGAGTATTATCATTTTGATATGATGTTTATGTAATGATGTTTATTTAATGTTTGTGACTTAAATACAAACAACACAGAGACTGTAGTCTGAGTCATGAAAGAATGATACTAATGAGACTGTTCTTTTCAGTGAGACTTTTCAGAGTGACTGCATGAACAGTCTATATTTGACCTCTAAACAGTATTTATAGCTGTGTTGATAACACTATTTGAGGGCTGAAGAGTTCGTTGATTTATTGGTTTGTACATTCGTTCCTTCGTTTGTTTGTTCGTTTGTCATATGTTTATATGAGTATGCTGGGATGGGCAGTATTTATGATACATGTCATACATTTACTGTAACCCTTTTAAAAAGAAGTTTACATTGGTGCTTTCTAAATTATTTGCCAAGGCTTGAGATCAGAAAATTGATTATTATTGAAGAAGTTGATCAATGCTTGGGGTATCGATTATATAAAGAAACTAACAGACAAATAGCAGGGGTAGATTGCACTGAATCTGCTCCGGCCATTATACTGTTGTTTGCACATAACCCAATTGCACTAGGCACTTATATATTATACTTTACATATATACATTTCACTTATACATTTCATAATTATACTTTCTTCACTTCTGTGTACAGGGTAAGCTATTTAAATAGATACACCTTAATAAAATGGTAATGGTTGGAGATAATAACGTCCTGTTTGTGGCACATTAGTATATGTGAGGGGGCAAACTTTTCAAAATAGGTAGTGACCATGGTGGCCATTTTGAAGTCGGCCATCTTGGATCCAACTTTTGAGCTGCGTCCCAAATCGCATACTTATGCACTATTCTACACCATTTTGTAGTATAAATAGTGTAAGTAGTGTGTTCACACTGAAAACTCTAAAAATAATAAGTGCACTTTAATTACCCTCATTCAGCCGCTAAAATGAAGTGTGGTATAATGGACACTTCATGCACTCAACGACCGCAGGTTTGCTTACGCACATTTTGAATAACTTTATTTATTTTGGATGGTGAAAGCAAAATTCTCCTACGGGACTGATTATAGCACCTCCCGATGGTGAATGCGGCAATACTCACGGCAGGTATTATTTGATAATTCGGTCATTTATTTCACTGATTTGGCAACCGTCAAACGTCATCAAGGAAACGGTTTGAATTTCCGCTTAGTAAAAAAAACATTAGTGTGCCATTTGGGACGCCACTTCATACTTATACTATCCTGTTGAGTGTGTAAGTGCATAAGTACATAGTGCATGAGTGCATAGTGTATAGTGTGCCATTTGGGGCGCAGCTTCGGTTTTTCAATAGGAAGAGGGTCATTTGACACATCAAACTTTTTTCTTGTGCAAACTAATTTCACAAGAAAAACAATGATGTGCTTGTTTTTAACAAAACTTCATTCTCTCCTGGGTTATTTACAATTTTTTTGACCACTTATAAAATGTGTTCAGTGTGCTGCCCATTGTGTTGGATTGTCAATGCAACCCTCTTGTCCTACTCTTCACACACTGATAGCAACACAGCAGGAGAAATGACAGCACATGCTCCCAGAGTTCATCGAGATTATTTGGCTTCATCTTCAATGCCTCCTCCTTCATCTTATCCCAGACATCCGTGACTGGTCTGGCCCATCCTGGAGCCCCCTTAACCTTTTTTGCTTTCAGGAACTTTGAGTGGAGGCTGAAGTATGACAAGGAGTGCAATCCTGCTGGAGAATTTACCCTCTCCTGTGTTTTGTAATGTAATGGGCACCACAAATGTCCTGATACCTCAGGCTGTTGATGTTGCCATTCATTATGCAGATCTCTCGCACAACACCATATTGAATGTAACCCCAAACCAGGATTTTTCCTTCACCAAATTTGAATGACTTCTGTGAGAATCTTGGGTCCATGCAGGTTCCAGTAGGTCCTCTGCAGTATTTGTGATGATTGTGATGCAGTTCAACAGATGATTCATCTGAAATAAGCTACCTTCTTCTACTTTCTCAAATGATTAACTGGCAGTCAAGTTATTATTTGTTGCTCTTTACAACTGGAGTTGATGACAAGACTTTTGTCAGGTAGTGTATATCATGTCTTTCAAGAAAAATAGAGACATTATTACAAATGGAAATTTGGGAAGAAATGTGTGAACTTTAGCTGCTGTTAAAGTTAATATAATACTGTGTTTTTGTTTAATGCGTTTTCATTTTTTCACAAATAAGCTTGATATCCACCAAGAACCCCTAACTGAAGCCCATTCATTACAGCAGCAAAGCTTGTCATAAATATACACATTAAAATTACATCAAAAGGGCAAATGCCAACTGTGTTTCTGCACACACTCTGTTTATACAGTATGTGTGTGTGCAGCAGCTTGAACACAGTCTCTGATCAGCATTTTGCATGTTTATGTATGGTATGGCCTTTAAAGAAAATTAATTCTTGATGCATTCATTTACACCCGCTGCTAATCCATAACTTAAATATGCAAAGGTCTGTTCCATTCCCACACTCCTGTAGCCTCATTATAAGCTAAAAAATGACACCTGATTGACTCATTTCAGAGCACATGCAGCGCTGCTGATCCAGAGATGATATTTCAACCACAATTACCACCAGAAGAGTGATCTAAACCTCTACACAACTGGTCATCAGCAAGAACCTTTGGTGTTGTTTTTAAAAGTAGCCTTTTCTGCAT
>NC_133195.1:20002500-20070000 GCF_049306965.1 Danio rerio
GTGGGTGGAGTAATACACAAAGGGTAAAGAGGCTGTAGGAGTTCTGATATTGCAGAATATTGCACGGCTATCAGCCAATCAGATTTGAGAACCAGACAGAGCTGTTGTATAAATAAATAAATAAATATATATATATATATATATATATATATATATATATATATATATATATATATATATATATATATGAGCAATATCACAAGAGTAGCCATGCGATATGGCTAAATAATGGCACTGGTGGGAGGCATACAACAATATAAGGCCGTATCGCACTGCTACTAGTGTGATATTGCATTTATACAACAGTCCAACAACATAATCTATAAAAAAAGATAATCAAACACAACAAAGGCCCAATCACAATTCTACCCCTTAGCCCTTCCCCTAACCCCTCATTTTGCGTGTTCATGTCAAGGGGTAGATGTGTCCCAATTCTCTTTAGCTCAAGACGTAGGGCTAAGGGGAAGGGGTGAATAGCCCTTAGAACAGAGAATTTTCAGGACCACACTCGAAATCAAGGGGTAAGAAAATTTCCTAGAATACACCGACCAAAACGGTAGATAGTTACACCCTGAAGTAAGGAGATACACAAATCAGTTTTTTTGTCATTATTACAAATTTTTACAACAAACAAACATGTTTTAATACATATTTATCGGACATGCTTTACTGTCATGCCTTAAAAAAACCTGTTAAGATAAAAAAACGCTAAATTTCGAAATCCATTATCGTAATTCCTGTGTAGCAGTCCCAGAATATTGTGACACTCAATGACACATTAAAATACCCTGTCAGTAAAGTCTTGTGGCTCGGAATGAGCTTTTTACAGTGTCTGCTATAATGTTAATGTTGTTTTTGGTATGTTTACAAAGATGAATATGGCCATTATGTTAAATGCACAGTATTAAGATCTTTTTGCCACATTATCATTATGATAACATAATATATGCCTGTAGTGATTTCCTGAATATAAATACCAATGAATAACTCAACTGAAATGACTACAGCAGTGGCGATCGTCTGTTCTCATATGAAGAAGAGATCACGATGACATAGGATGACGAGTGCAGGTGCTGTAGTGCTGTCCCAATTCTTAGGGGTTAATTTTGGAGCTCTTCCCCTTCACCATCGATTTTAAGGGCCAAGGGGAAGGGTGAAGGGGAAGGGGTACAAAAATAGAATTGGGATTGGGCCAAAGTCTCAAAAATGCTTTTGTAAGCGGAACTACTTTCGTCTGCTATTCATTCCCATCTGCAGCTGATGTCAGAACAGTAGAAACTATTGCCACTTCACAAACGTCACTTTAGAGCTAGTATTTGAAAGATTCTCTAGCGTAATGGCTAAAGTAATAATAAAACAGGTGACTTTGCTGATATTTTATAAACTGAAATGCCATATCTCTCTGTTGCAATCAAGATATCCCAATAATTAACCTCAAAAAAGCCAAAGCAGTGCAAACACTACCAGATTACTACCAGATGTTTGCAATAAGGAAAAAATACTAAACACCTGCGGGCATTTCTTCTTTCTTTCTTTTTACTGAACTAGTCTGTAGTAACAAAAACAGGAGGCTCATTAGAAACAAACAGATGGCCAACCAAAAAGTTACACATTCTGGTTATCCACCAATGACAGTTGGGTGGGGTTTAATGCTACGCCTTCTTTTTAAAATCATAAATTTTTGTATGACTGAGACAAATTACTAAACTGACAAAGCTTAAAACAGTCAGGTTTCCTAATAAGATCAGGCTGGACCTACAATAACCTCTGATGAGTGATTTAACATACTTGATTCTCAAAGAATAACAATTTATTTATTTATTTATTTTTTAAATAAAATGGCAAGTTACGCAAAACAATGCTGATTTTGTATCCCTGCATTTGTTTAAAAAAAAATGATCATGAAAGATGGTGTTGTTTTATTGCGATATATAAAATACCATGTGTAGCAGGTGGTCTTATTTTACTTAATTTTTTTTCTAATTTTTAGTTTTCAACCTTTATTTAGATACAAAATTTATGTTTTTTTTTCTTTTTTTTCTTTCGAAACCTTACCATTAGGTTTGATCTGCCATTTCCCGCTTATAGTCTGGAAAAAAAAATCTGACCTGCCATTTTACTATATATGTCAGAGACATTCAATGCATTCTGTGGTTTGCAGTGCTTTATAACTGATATATTGAGACCATGATGTATTACACACTGCTGCTTCCACACAATGACACAATAAATGTTTTGACAGTATATATGTGTGCTTATGGAAATGCATATATTAAACCAGTCATAATGTGAGCTATTTTCTGTGTGTGCTCAGTTGACTGGCCAAGAGAACAGTAGTGTGTACTCAGCTCATGTTTAACAAACATCCGATCAAAGCTACGCTACTCTCCAACTCTAGGTTTCTGTGGGAGAAAAAACACTGACATCTACAACTCTCCCGTCTCCTCTCCCAACATCTCATAACCATACACAAATCCACATTTCTATCTAAAAATGTAGCCTATGCCTGCCAACGCTTTTAGTTTATGTATAAAAATACATATAAATATGTTTTGACCCCTCAAGGCACAATAATTTTGTATAAATAGACCAGAAGAATGACGCAAGGTTGTCTCACTCGTGGGATGTATCTGCCTGCATTGAGTTTGTATTATTGCTAGTAATTCTTTAGTTTTAAATTCTACAAAGCTTGAGCTAGTTTTATCCAATTTCAGCATGCAGGAATATTGACTTTAGGTTGATTTTTCCTGTAAAATTGGCCAATTCAAAACTGGATCAACTGATGGTTTGAGTTTGGGTTGAGACTGTTTGAATGCCTGACCAATACAAGCTGTTTTTTTGTTTTTGTTTTTTTGTTTTTTAAAGATTGCAGCAATGTACATTTGGCACCTCTGACATGATTGGCATTGCTTTCACACGTTTGTGTCAAACTGCATTAGGCTAATCTTTGGCTTGAAATCTGTCTGGCTTGAGTTTGTTCTGCCTGAAAAATTTAATAATCAGCCAAGGTCAGGAAAACCAATTGAATGATAATAAAAAAAATAATAGTTTAACCAACCTGCTAAAAACTTTTCTTTGACAATAAAATAATTTAACCAACAAATGGCACTACCGATCAAAAGTTTGGGGTCAGTTTTAATGTTTTCATGCTTTTTTAAAAAAGAAATATATTCTGTTCATCAAGTGTATATTCTTTTATCAAATGTAAAAAAAAAAAAAAAAAAAAAAGTTAAATTGTTAAATATTTATTACAATTTTAATTAACTGCTTATTTTATGTAGTTTCAAATAAAATTTTTACTTCAGTCATTATTATTATTATTATTATTATTATTATTATCATTATTATTATAAATAATAATAATACATATTAGATTGATTTCTGAAGGATCCTGTGACTGGAGTAATGAAGCTGAAAATTAATCTTCAAAATTACAGGAGTAAATGATTAAATGAAATGAAAAACTACATTTGAATAGGTATTTTATAGCGCGATAACATTTCACAATTTCAGAACAATTTGTACTGTATTTTTGATTAAATAAATGCAGCCTTGGTGAGCAGGAGAATCAAATTTATTAATAGCCCCCCATCCACCCACATCCATAGCTTTATCATTTGGTCACCTATCCAGGTACTGTCTGGGCGCAGCCCTGCTATATACACACAATCTAATATATATAGATTTTTATATAGTCAAACCCGAAATCATTCATACCCCAGGGGCATATTTAAGAAAACGTGCATAAACTGTTCATATACTGTAGAAAATGACTGACTAACTAACAAAGCTTGAAGAATATTTATTACAGTTATTGTTTAAAATATTATTCATCTGTGGCACCAATGAATTTCGCTTTTAGAATTCTTTGTTTTATCCTATCTTTCACACAAAACAAGATCCCCATTAAGAGTGTTAGCTACTGTAAGTAGCTAGCTAACAGCAAGCTAAAGTATATCTGCATGTTTGCCGCTATTTGTATTGCTTTCCCAGTCAGACATTTCTTACTGCTAAATGATATTTAGGGGAAATTTGTTGTAACTACACATATTTCTTATTGTTTAAAATATCCAGAGGTGCATCACACATGGTGACGTCATGCGACTTGAGAATTGCTGTGGGAGTTGCTTTGCTAAAGGTGTGAATCTCAATCGCTGAAGGATTTGCCTCACTGAGCCGTGAATCACAATAGCTGTGTGAGTGTGAATTGCAGCAAAACCGCAGAGGTAGATTTGTAAGGTCGGCATTGTAAGAAGCCACAACCATGGCAGAGCGTTCAGATCGGTGATGTGTGTAGATGAAAGTGAACTAAGCTGACCTTCCTTTCTATGATGATGACCTAGCCTGAGGAATGAAAGTGCTGACTGGGGAACTTGAATGGTTTTTTGTCATATAATATTCAATGTAGCTCAAGTCCCACAATCAATAAGATTTTGTATATAATAGTAGTGCATGTTAATGTTTACATTTTTGGCTAGTTCATCTGCAAAAAAGCTCTATTTTTTAATAGAGTTTTTATCAGACTCCTATATGTTTAGGTTCAGTAATTTCAGTTAAAGCGCAATTAAATAAAAAGGTTATCAGTCAGTCACTGAAATGGCTTATTTTTATGCAATGAAAGAGAACTTACTGAACCTATTAAAAATACTCAAATGCTCATTTGAAAGAAAAAAAAAAGTTAGATGGACTTGCTCTATAGGTGTGTGCTGTGTATTTGTATCTTGTATTCGTCACAGTGAGGGGATCATCACTACAATAGGAAAACCAGTGACCTTGTGGAGACATTTCTCTTTTCTTTCTTTGGTTTTCATAAGAAAAACAGCTTATAAATTACACAGAAAGTAGCATGCAGATTGTTTACTTTTAGGATTGGGTTTAGTTATAGGGTTGGTGTAAGACATGGGCCTGGAGGTTATATGTCCTGAAGATTTTAGCTCCAACTTGCTTCAACACAACTGGAAGGATGTTTCTAGAAACCCTAGTAGCTTTCCACATAGCAAAATTTCTCTGGCCCACACAATCAGATTTTGCTTGGCCTACAGGCCGCAGTGAATTACAGTACATGACTGGACCAAGTCTGGATGCCAGACAATGGGCAAACATGGACCATATCTGGGTCAAGTCTCAGCCAAGTGAATAACCCATAACTGGGCCAGATATAATTCAACTGCAATGAAATTGATAAACCCATGAATGTTTTTCTCGAAGCGATCTGATTGTTTTTTTTTTTTTGTTTTGTTTTTTCTTTATTTGAAAATAATAAAAATGTATTTTAAATGTGGGTCAAGATAGGGCAAATTTATATAGCACACATATCAAATATTAACATCTAGTTCAAATACTACATTTTACATTTTTAAGTATTATGTGCCGCCTTAAAGACGGTGCCACCTCTGCCAAACCAAGACCATATTTGGCCCACATGCTGTATGCCAGTGCTTGATGAATGCCTACTCTACAAATCTGGGCCTGAATTATTTGCTGCCTGGCTAGCCCAGGTGTGTCTGTTTGGGGTTGGAGCTGGGACATCGAACCTCCAGGACCAAAATTAAGAATCCCTGATGTAGGGGATTAAATTGAAATCGTACAGTACGTATGTGTGGTTTTGGTGGTTTATAAGGACAGTCACATTTATCGGGGTCTTTTTGGCAGTTGGGTTTAGGGACAGGGCCATATAGCAAGTGGTTTTTACTGTAAAATTTATGTTGGTGGAGTCCATGTAAACCACCAATACCAACATTATTGTTTTAAATGTTTGTTTGATTGTTTGTGATCTTTTAGTACACGAATATAGGTATTACAAGAAGATGGTGAATTATGAGGACACTGCTGATGTCCCCACTTTTTAAAAAGGCTTATAAATCAAACAGAATTAGATTCTTTTAAATTTGATCTTTTGGATTATGAATTTTTTAATAGATTTTAAAATGACTATGATTCCTGTGATTATGTTCTTTTGAATTTGTTCTCTTTTTCTTTTTGAATAGATTTTAAAATAATAATAATAGCTGTTATTGCAAGGCTTGATTTTTAGCTCTCTACAATTAGTCACACGATGCTTCAGAAATCCTTGAAATATTCTCAATATAGTGCTCAAGAAACATGTATTATTATTATTATTATTATTATTCATACATTCGTGTTGTTTTCCGCTTAGTCCCTTTATTAAATCAGGGGTCACCACAGCGGAATAAACCACCATGTGTTTTATACAGCAGATGCCCTTTCAGCTCTCATTCATTCACAGACATACACCACAAACAATTTAGTTTACTCAATTCACCTATAGTGCATGTCTTTTGGAATTTAGGGGGTAACCGGACCACCCAGAGGAAACCCACGCAAACACGGGGAGAACATGCAAACTCCACACAGAAATGCCAATTGACCCAGCTGAGGCTCTACCCAGTGATCTTTTTGCTGTGAGGCAACAGCGCTAACCACTGCACCACCATTATTATTATTATTATTATTATTATTATTATTATTATTATTATTATTATCATTATTATTATTATTATTATCATTATTATTATTATCATAATCATTATTATTATTATTATCATCATCATCATCATCATCATCATCATCATCATTATTATTATTATTATTATTATTATTATTATTATTTACCAGTGTTGGAATCCTTTAAAACTTTGAAGTCACTGAATATTTAGTAGATAATTTCATTTATTCATTCATTTTCTTGTCGGATTAGTCCCTTTTCTTAAACTGGGGTCGCCACAGTGAAATTAACTGCCAACTTATCCAGCACATTTTCACGCAGCGGATGCCCTTCCAGCCGCAACCCATCTCTGGGAAATAGAAGATAATTTAATAATCCAAATAATAATAATTCCAAATAGTAAAACATTCATCTATATTATTAATGTATGTATGTCTGTGTCTGGTTTTTAGAAAAACAGGAATAATAGGTACTTTAGTCATACTATAACTTGAAACTGAATCCCAGAAAAGAGAAGAACAAATGTCCTATCTAACTTCTCCTTCTGATTTCCTCAAAGGCATCTGTTTTATTTCTTCAACAGAAAAGAAGTTATGGGGTGAACTATGACTTTAAAGGTAATAGTTTTAGGAGGATGACTGTCTTAAATGTGACTGTTAGACACTTTGCTAAGCATCTTGTATCATTCTTATATCAATTTAAACAGTTGAACTGCACGGTTTAGAATAACAGCGCAAGCAAGTTTCATGACCTCGGGTAAAAATTGGTGGTAACCCCACTCCTAAATTAGAAGTGTGAAACATTTCCTCTGACTAAGAAGCTGAGTGTAGAACAAAAGCAATTCAGGCTAAAGCACAGTTTAGGTACTAATATGTGCCTTTAAGACTTTGCATCTCCTTAACATGCATCTTCAGTGATCCGATCAAAAGTGGTCAACTGAGACACATTACCAATTCCATCTGCTATTAACATGCATTAAAATGAGCATATTGTGTCTGCTAGTAAACCACTTCCCTCTTCTGTAATGTGCAGCATGATATGTACAGTACAGTTACTACTGATTAGCAAAGCATTCAATAGGGGTTGATAATCACTTTTTTATTTATCCAAATTTCAGATGATTATTTCACGTGATTGTGTCATGCATGGTGTGTGAATTTTGTGAATTAGGCTTAGAAAATAATTTCGCCAGTACTCACATTTGGGGATTTACACCTGCCTAACTTTAAACAGTAACTGTTCTTGACCCCATGCAGTGAGCAATAAACATAAATTAGGTATCATGGGAAAGAAGACACTTTGAGCTTTACTATGGGAAGTTTTATGCTTAAAAATATACAAAGTTATACATTATGAAGTAATAAGAAATAAAGTAGTGTGTTCACTATTTGTTTTTTCATATACAAACAAAGAAAAACATTAATGTAATGACTTAGAAAATATGCCTTGGAAGCCAAGTGTCTCATTGGTTCACATTTAAAATTTGATTAAGAGAGCATGCAAAGATTTTTGTAAAAAGTTTTCCGAAGCCATATTAGTGCTCTTCTTTCCCTCACCATCAGAGTCACTTTCTCAAAAATGACCATGCCAAACTAAAACAGTTACAATTGAATAATTTAGTCTTCATTCACAGTACATGTATCTTTGGGAAAGAAGACACTTTGGACTTTATTATCCATCATCTAGAGTTTATAATGCTCAAAATGAAAAAAAAATAAATAAATAAAAATAATAAATAAATGTCATAGATGCCTAAAAAAAGTATTGTCATATTTATTAAAATAACTGAATAATTTCCTAATGTGTGACTAAAATTATATTTCTGAACCAGTTTCTCCTGTTCTCTAATAGTTCTATTAGAGTATAATGTAAGCATCTAGTTTTGATTTTTCTCTCTTACGATTAGGAGAAAACAATAATCGAGGTATAAGAGTTACTGCATCTCCCTCCCTCCCTCCCCTTTCCAGCAGTACACGTTCCATACTGTATTGAACAAATGTTAGGTCAGTAGATGGCAGGTGGAGATTTGGTGATCTTATTCTACTGTTGAAACAATTGACAAGAGCCAGACAGAATCTCAGATTTTTTTTTTTATGTCTGCGCAGATTATTACAAAAAATCTGCAGATTTCGACAGAACGATTTCAAAAGTATAGGAATTCAAATCTTAACCAATAATAAAAATAAATAAATTTTTAAATGTTTTAATGTTTGGGTAATGCACGCAAAATATGGCCAGATCTGTCTCCTGAAAGCAGACTGACGTGCTGGGCATTGGAGTACCTCATCCACACTTACAATACAGATTGTTACCAACCCGCTCTTTGATATAACAAAAGGGTTTACTGTAACATTAAAAACCTTCATTTACACTTGTAAAAGTCATCATGCTCTGTCCCTCAGCTGTATTAGCTTAAATGCATAAGCCATTGGGTTGACTATGCGCTCCACTGTCTTTTCAAGTTAATCTTCCTCCATTTCAGAGAAAACTTTTGAACAAAAATTAAGGAAAAACTTATATTACATCAGCAGTTGACGGAACCAACCAACCCCTTCACATCACATGCTGCGACTTTTCAAGATGGCGTCGCCCTTGCCCTAAAAGCTTTGATAAAACTTTTTTTTTCTTCAAAATTGTTACTTTTAATCATGTTTGTTTTATATATTTTAATTAAAGGGGACAAAAAATAAAAAATAAAATAATGTAAACTTCACTGACTGGTTCACTACCACTTTAAGGTTTAAAAGCAAATTCAATTAATTAGAGCCACTTGTACTGTACTGTACAGTAAGTCTCCCATAATACATTGTATTGCACACAAATTGCCTGTCTAAACATTCAACATATGCTCATTCTGAAAACGTAGCCCTATATACATTTCTGGAGATCATGAATTATGTAGCCAAAAGTACAAATGGCTGCATTTTGTCATTAAAAACAAATGTTGTTTGCGGTAGACACCATTCCTTTTTGCGCTAGCAGCTGACCACATACTTCCGTATAGATTGGTTTCCCACTGTTATCAGTTTGTCCAGTTGCTTGGCGGACTTGAAATGCAGAGAGGAGTTGCGACAACTGGGCTTGAGTCCGATGAAGAATCGTTCCAGAAAGGACGTACGACAAAAACAAAAGCCCAAAATAAAATAAACAAGTAAATAACAGGGTGGTTGGTCGGTCGGTCAGTCAGTCAGTCGACAGCAGCCTTAGGTGGATTTATGCGAGTGGAGCAGAGCAGGCGCGAATGGCACTCACAAGAGAAATTTGAGATCTCAAATGTGTACACAGTGGCCTCTGGTGGATTCGCAAAAGCCAAAACGTAGCTCCTGGGCTGAATTTTGTGATCTCCGGAAGTGTATGTGAGAGTATAATTGTTATTGATTGGTGATTGTAAGCAGAGCGGCCCAGGAACTCATTACGAGTGTTGAAGCTGGCTTTTGCGGATGAAACTGCAAACTATGTTCAGTAAACTTGATTTATTTATTTAAATCTCTGACTCCGGCTCTTCTTCATCTACCAGACTGGTCATTCTTTGGGTTAAACTGTAAACTATCCCTACAGGAGAGACCTCGTCATGATTGTGATATGATTTGGGTATGACCATACACAATAAATATGCTATATAGACACGTAATCCCCTTGAGCAAGGCACCGAACCTCCAACTGCTCCCTGGGCACCCACAGTTTTCAGAATGAGCCTGGGTTGGTTTATGCAATAATGGCGGCACGGTGGCTGAGTGATCACTACTGTCGCCTCACAGCAAGAAGGTCACTGATTTGAGTCCCGGCTGTGCCAGTTTGCATTCCTGTGTGGAGTTTGCATGTTCTCCCCGTGTTAGCGCAGGTTTCCTCCTCAGTCCAAAGACAGTCCAACATAGGTGAATTGAATAAACTAAATTGGCTGTAGTGTGTGTGTAAATGAGTGTCTAGGTGTTTCACAGTACTAGGTTGCAGCTGGAAGGTCATCCACTGCGTAAAACATATGACAGAATAGTTAGTGGTTCAATCCACTGTGGAGATCACTGATAAATAAAGGGAATCAGCCAACAGAAAATTAATTAATTATTCAATAATATAAATTTGCGCATTTACATTACTAATTAGATGGAATGACAGGATCAGAAATCTGCTAAGTTTTCTCTGAGGGCGCAGATTCTGTGTGAAATATGTAGATTTCTACATATAACTACGTTGTCACACTATTTTCTATTTACACTAAAAAGATTTCGGATTGCATGTGTTTTGACTACAACTGAAAGTGTATCCACAACAAATCTTAATGCCAGGTGTATTTAGCACCTAATATAGGATGCATATGCTAAATTAGATACACAGGTGTGCTTTTAGAAAGAGTGCCAGCCCACTGGCAGCCTCTGTACCTTTATATCTAAAATTGTACACTCTTCCCCCTCATCATAGACAATAACAGCCCCAGCAGAGAGGCGGTATTTTCTGCAAGTTACTGCAATATGACAACGTCAAATAACAGTTTAGGAATTTCACTCCTTGTATCCCTACAATAAAATAAAGACTGAAAAGCCCTATTCCTATAGTCCTGGCTCTGTGTGTGCGGTTGTACCCCGAGGGAGACAATCGCTTCCCTGAAAATGAAAAATACTCCAAATGCGTTTTATTGCCATCTCTCTGCGCACCCCATAGCACTTGAAGCGAATGCATTTCCATCAAGTGCCGGCAAAATTTACCACAAACATTCTGTGTACTTCCTCACTGTTTTTTTCCTCATGACAGAGAAAGACACGAGAATCCACAGTATTTAGCAGAAGGCGTTTCGTTGCCCTTCCTCATTTGTATGTTTTTGCTGTGTCCTGTTTGGGATTGGAGGCTGGGTCTGTGGAGAAGAGGAAGGGTGATGTATGGTTGTGTTTGAGCGATGGATTTTGGCCCACCCTTCGAGTGTACAGTGCACTTGAGAGTAAAGAGCACTGTTGTGTGCACTGGGACTAGTCAAAGACTCACGGAGGCCCTGGGGTTAAACCTGCTGTAAACACTGAGGAACCAGCCCCTGCTATTCATCCATCATTACAACAATTAATCACATGTCGTTCTCCTAACACGCAAAGTGTTTTGGTTTTGTTTTCTGAACAAGCCCAGATGGAGTGGCTGGTGTGTTTAAATATAGAGCCTTTGTATTCAAGGACAAGATTGCATTAAAAAATCACCTCTTTTTATTTCAGCATCTACCTAAAGATGCTCGTGTGTGTGCTACTAATGCAATGGAAACTTGCATGGGCAAGAATACATTAATTTGTTTATTGTGTTTTTAATCAGTTGATTAAGAGTTTTTGAGAGCGCTTTAAACTTTACTGTAAACTGCACAAGTGAAATATTTAGATCTTCATTCTTAATCAGTATACATTTATGTTCATTTTACATTACATTTACATTTATGCATTTTGCAGACACTTTTATCCAAAACAACTTACCCTCGTGAACATACAACCGGAGAAGTGGGCTGCCTGGGGAGCAGTTGGGGGTTCAGTGCCTTGCTCAAGAGGATTACATGTAATGTAATGTAATGTAATGTGAGTGTCTATATAGCATATTTATTGTGTATGGTCATACCCAAATCATATCACAATCATAACGGGGTCTCTCCACACCACGACCAGTGTGCAGCATCCACATTGATCATGCAACGGCAGCCACCAGACAACGGCACCAGTGTAATCACCATACACCAGCTATAGGTGGAGTGGAGAGACAGAGATACAGCCAACGTACAGCCCACATAGATAAGGTTGATTGGGAGGCCATGCTGGAAAATGTTAGAGGAAGTACATTTGACCACGACACCGGGGTTACACCTTTACTCTTTATGAGAAGTGCCATGAGATTTTTAATGTTCACAGTGAGTCAGAACCTCAGTTTAACATCTCAACTAAAAGACGGTGCTTACTGTCAGTATAGTGTCCCCTTCACTTTTACAAGACCCCCCTTGTTGGCCTCACTAAAACCACTTCCAACAGCAACCAAGTGGTCTCCCATCCAGGTACTGACCAGGCTCAGCCCTACTTAGCTTCAGTGAGTAGCTGGTATTGAGGAGGATAATAACTCTCTCCACCAACAATCCCAGCTTGCACTGGAACTTGAACCTGCAACCTTTGGATCTTAAGTCCAACTCTATAACCATTAAGCCCCCATAATTCATAATTAGTGATGTTATGTTGTTTAAAAAATTGTCTTTTCGGCTACAACCAGTACAACCAGTACAACAGTGTAAGACCTCTTTTGGGCAATCTGTTTTCTCTGTTAAGGCAACCAAATTGTGAAATAATTTAACTGTTCGCCTAAAATTAGAAATAAATTTAAATGTTTTTAAAAGTGTACTTAAAAAGTGGTCTAAAACCAAACACCTGTGGTTTGCACCAGTGGTCTCAAACTGAATTCCTGGAGGGCCACAGCTTTGCAGAATTTATCTCCAACCACCTCCAACTCACTCCTGCTTAATAGTTTCTTGTAGTCTTGAACACATTGATTTGTTGGTTCAGCTGTGTTTGATTAGGGTTGGAGCAAAACTGTGCAGAGCTGTGGCCCTCCAGGAATCAAATTTAAGATTCATGGTTTGCACAAGTAGTTTACTAACAGTTTGTTTGGTCATGCCGCCTTTGCTTTTGCCTTATTGCAATTTTATATAAAGAATTATAATGTTTATGTGTTTAAAATGTGTTTTAATATTAGATATGTATTTGTTTTATTTTCATTTTATGTCCAGGCCCTCCCTGGAGAAGTGTTGAGAATTAGCAAGTCTGCTAAAACCCTTAAACAAATACATTTGGTTGTTTAGTGGGATGCTGCTGTCACACTAGAGTTTGTGCGTGCACAATTCTGTTGTATGGCACAAAAAGGTGCAAGATTAAACAAGATAATTAGACATTAAAAAATAGTGATTAGTCCATGTTTTAATTATGTTTAAGAGTTCACACTTAGCTGATGATTGACTACATAGGGTGTTTGGTATGCTGTGCTGGGAGAGATCGGCTGGCTTGGTAAGGACTTGAACCAGTGACGTTCTTGCTGTGAGGCAATAGTGCTAGACACTGGGCGAACGTGCCACCTATTTAGGAAAGGAGGAGTAAGGGTGGAAGAGGGCATTCTTTAAAATGAAGATGGCTGTCATGTGGAACTTAGGGTATTTATATTCACTTAGGAATCGTCTGATTGGTGAATAGTAAACTGAATAATGCGGGGCTGGCTGCAAGCAATCATAAGCATGTAATCATCTTGAAATTAGTTTGTAAATAAACTTCACTTTAAGAGTTTACACTTAGCTGATGATTGATTATAAAGCTGGTTTGGTATGCCATCCCAGGAGAGATCCCTGAACTCATAAGATCCTTGAGCCCGGGGCTCCCTCCTGTTTGCAAGGCGATAGTGGAGTTTAAGCTCAGGTAGATCTCGAGAACTCCCCAAGATTTCTTAAGCTCGAGACAGCAGCCGCGTATTAAAGAACCCCCCAAAAAGGCTATAAAGATCAAAGCCATAACCGGCTGCTAAATGGAAAGTGTAATAAAGATGGTACCAGGAGAGTGTTATAGATCTGTGGATAGGCGGAAGGTGAGTTCTTTTGTTAAAATCTTTCTAGTCACACAAGTCTTGTCTTCCAAAAGATTTATAAATGTTTAGTCTTTGTTGGGGATTAGTTATTTTTGCGAAGCTTTTCCTTGTATACTATTTACGTTACCGCAGGTGCACCACTAGGAGAGCAGTGAGAGTTCAGCTTTATTGCAGTGGCTTGGATCGCCGGCATCTTGAGAGTTTAGTCAGAGTTTGTTGTCTCCGTTGTGTGAGGCAGTTTGAAGTAGAAGGTGAAAGAGCTGGTGGGCCGACGTTTTGGGGAACTTGGGCTCGATTTATAAATAAACTTCAGTTATAAATAAACTTTACCCAGAGAGGTCATGCTTTGATCCTCGATTGGTCTCACACAGTCAAGTAGTGCAAGTTCACAGGTCAGAGTTCACCAGGCTTGAACTTTGTAATGCAGTGAATTGCGAAACTTGTCGCACGAGCTTGCGTATCCTGTATGACACATTCACATGCATATGAATGGAAGTCTACGGGGATAAAAGTAGTGTGACCGCAGCTTCGATGTGATGACCATGTCAAAATAATTAATGCAAAAAACACACCTTATCAAGCTAAGTATATTTTAGCTTGTAATTTGTAATGTATGATGGTAAAACAAATATTTGTGGCTTTTGTGCCTTCACTGATATTAAAACAACAGTTATCTGTGCTCTGTACTATAGTAAGCAGCATGCCTTACGTTGTTATCTATATAGCTTAACTACTTTAAGTTATGAGCAGCCTGTAGCCGTAGATTCACCCAGCAGTGTTGCATTTACTGTATAACCTTTAGAAATCGTTTCTGCTTATGACCATTTCAAACTGTCTGAGTGCTTGCTAGTATTGCATTTTTTTATTCTCGTCTAATTTAGCCGTCTGCCATTTACAAAGCGTTTAATACCAGATATTTTGCTCCTGAAAAGGTCAGACAACTCATATTAGCTCTTCCTTTAATCAAACAAATTTCAGAGGGTGTGGTAGCAGTGCTTTCATCTTCAGGGTATCTGGACCTCATCTGTTCTCAGCATTACAGCACCTTCACAGTACAGTCTACAAAATCTTTATGAATATTTAGGGCAGAGATCAGAGATGCGATTTTTTTTTTTATTATTGTTATTATTATTCTACAGTGGATCAATTCCTTGTTTATGGAATTTACTTTCTCATAAGCCCCTGGTCTGGTCGCTAGTAATGCTGCCAGTAGGCTGAGCTCTTAGCCTGTTGTACTGCTAGTCGGTGATGGAGTGGATCTGTCCCCAGGGTGACTAATATCTGACCTTCCACCGGCAGCCCCTTTAGCCCACAGACCTGCCCAGAGGCGCGGGTGAAGCACAGCTCTGATTCTGACCGAGTCAGCGCCTCCCTAAATGAGAAATATTGAGCGGCAGTGAGCAGCGGGGAGGGCCGGGGAATCGGATGCAGTGCAAGGGAGAAAATATTGGGTTTGTTTCCTCAGATTACCTGTCAGGTTAGGTCTCCAGTCTCTCCTCCACTCCATTCCACGGTGTTACGTTATGTTCCCGCCGAACACACATCAAGTGCCTGACAACCTAATCTTCCCCAAAAGAAGCAAACAGTACTGCATCCTGCAGAAAGTGTTCTCGCAAAGAGCCGATTTCAAAGAGCTAAACAATACGGCTAAAACCTCTCTTGTGATGCCAGTCCATCTGGTTGATTTTAATGGCAGCGTAAACATAAAAGCAGGTCACTTTCAATGAGGATATAACTGTAACTTTTCACTCTTTGCAAAATGTATGCATACATGATACAAAATTAGGACCCAAAAATACGATCAATTAAAGGTGAAGTCAAGGTCATTGATCATCTCCTAGCAAGACCACATATTAGGGGTTATTTATACAAAATGTAAACAGTTGGTACCAAAATGCAGCCATTGCACCAAAATGCAGCCATTTGAAAATAAAGGTGTGGCTATCCACAATCGCTCTCTGATTAGTTTTCTGGGCCATTGCATATCAGACCATTATGCAGCCAGTAGTGCTTGCCCAGTGAGCGTAAAAGGTCCCATATAATGTGAATGTAGATGCAGTAAAACACTCATATGGACAAATAATGTTTTAATACTACTACTGTATGCTGTTTTAAAAAGTAAACACATAGTATAAACAAAGTCTTTATATAAAGTATATACAGTATTATATATAAAGTAAATGCCTTATGCTCTGAGTTAATCCGATGGTAAGCAAACAATCAATTCATGTAGCATTTTATATGCAGGAGCAATGTGCAGAAATAAAGATCTAACCTACCTTACTGAAGGACGACATTGTTATGGCAAGGCTGTGTCTTACGGCCCGTTTCCTCTGCGTGGTACAGTACAGTATTGTATGGTTAGGTACGAGTCGCCTTTATTAGGCTTTTGTCTCCACTGCCAAAGGGTACCGATGCATGGTGTTCGACAGAAAGTTACAGTCAACGTCATTCTCGCTTAAAGTTCACGAAGCAAACAGTATGAGAAACAATTTTTACTGCTTTATTTACATAAATGCTTTATATACACAAAATACTTATGTATAAATTAATGTTAATTACTAACCTTTCTATGAACATAATTTGATTTAAATTGCAGATTAATTGGAATGTAAAATAGCCTACTGTAAATAATAAAACATTTATGAACACATGCAGAGACTTACAGTCTCTGAAATTACAAATAAAAAATATCCCAAAATTCACATTAAGGCCTTATTTGGGTTCAAAAACTAAACAAAATATATACAGCTGCTCAGGATAAGGCCTGGTCCAGGATTATGGAACCTTGGGATCATCTCGTCGCTGGTCTTGGATCAAATCAGTGGGACTGCATAGTCTGAGGGTCTCAGGATGAGAATCCCCAGGTAGAAATAGAGAATAAAGAGAATAATTAGCGTAGCTGCTTTTCATAGTGTAGATAAATGAGATGCAAAAACCAGCTTGGGGCACATTCATGTATCATACCGCTACGTGATGAACTGAGTGTATGCTTTACTAAAAAAATAGGTCTTTAATCTAGTTTTGAATTATGAGAGTGTGTCTGAGCCTCAGATATTATCAGGAAGGCTATTCCAGAGTTTAGGAGCCATAAATGAGAAGGCTCAACCTCTTTTACTCAACTTTGCTATTCGAGGTTCTACGAGAACCCCTGAGTTTTCAGATCTTAAAGAGCGGGTTGGATTGTAGTAAGACAGAGGGCTGATTAGATAAACATGAGCTAGATTATTTAAAGCTTTATAGGTAAGAAGCAATATTTTAATTTCAATTCGAAATTTAACAGGCAGCCACTGTAGGGAAGATAAAATTGCGGTGATATGATCATATTTTCTAGACCTGGTAAGAACTCTGGCAGCTGCATTTTTATAGTAGCTGAAGTTTATTAATAGAGGATGCTGGGCAGTCAGCAAACAGAGCATTACAGTAATCCAGCCTAGAAGTCATAAAAGCATGAACTAGCTTTTCTGCATCTGAGACGGATAGCATGCTTCGTAACTTAGCGATATTTCTCAGATGAAAGAAGCCAGTTTTTGTAGCATGGGATATATGATTTTTTAAAAGTTAAATTGCTGTCTAATATGACACCCAGATTTTTTTTTTAGTAAATCTAACTGTAACTTTGTATCCCTCTAATTGTAGGTTAAGTTGTGAGATCTGCTGTGTACAGGATTTAGGCCCAATAAGTAATAATTATGTTTTATTTTAAGTTTAAGAAAAGAAAATTGTTGGTCATCCAGTCTTCTTAGTAGACACTTAGTTAGCTTAGACAGTTCAGACATCTCATCAGGTTTAGTTGAAATGTATTATTGATAATCATCTGCATAGCAGTGAAAGCTGCTCCCGCGTCTTCTAATAATGTCTCCCAGAGGTAGCATGTATTACATATATGTATATTGTGAACACTGTCCTTTAATATTCACAAACTGGTAACGGTCAGCTAAGTATGACCTAAACCATTGTAGAGCCTGCCTCAATTTACACCTGTAGAATTTAAGCGATTTATGAGGATATTGTGGTCAATGGTGTCAAATGCGGCACTAAGATCAAGTAAAACTAATAGCGAGATGCACCCTTGGTCAGAAGCCAAGAGTAAACCATTGGTTATTTTCACTAATGCAGTTTCTGTACTGTGATAAGCCCTGAAACCTGACTGGAACACTTCAAAAGCATTGTTCGTCTGCAGAAAGGAGCATAATTGGGCAGAAACAACTTTTTCTAGTATTTTAGACATAAATGGAAGATTTGAAATAGGTCTATAAATAGCTAAGTTGCTGGGGTCCAGTGGCGGTTTCTTAATAATAGGGTTAATAACAGCTAGCTTATAATGATTTGGAGCATGGCCTAGAGATAAAGAAGAGTTGATAACTTTAAGAAGACATTCTGCTATAACAGGTAGCGATTCTTTAAGTCATTTTGTTGGAATTGGGTCCAACATACACATAGCTGCTTTACAGCTATTTATAATTTTATCTACAGTAGCTCTTCCTGTTTTATGGTTTTGAAGCACTGTAAATTATTTTGGTTCAGTGGAATATTTATAGGATTTGAAGTATAAGGCGTTGAAGAAAGTTTAACATCTTCTACTTTCTGTCTAGAGCCTTCTATTTTATCTCTGAAAAAAATCATGAAGTCATCACTACTAATTTGTTTTTAGTTGATCGATAATTTGTTAATTTAGCAATGGTGCTAAATAAAAATCTAGGATTGTTATGATTATTTTCTATTAGTTTTCGGAGGTGCTCAGCCCTGGCAAATTTTAGAGCTCTCCTATAGCTGGACATACTGTCTTTGTATGCAATTCTAAAGACCTCTAAATTATTTTTTCCATTTACGTTCCAGGGCATAGGTTAGTGTTTTAAGAGTGCGACTATAGCTATTATACCATGATTTAGTTTTATTCTCTCTAGCCTTTTTTTTTAATTTGATGGGTGCCACAGTAGTATGCTAGTAAAGATGGCATCCATACTGCTGGTTACTACATCAAGGTCATTTGCGTTTGAGGGTGCATTTTGAAATAGAGAAAGATCAGGTAGGTAATTTGTGATTTCATCTTATGAGGGAACGATAGTACTACCACTGCGGTATATCGGTCCAGATCTGCTAATTTCAGGCAAACACAGTTTATATAGTAAGAGGTAGTGGTCTGTGATATCATTACTTTGTGGTATAATTTCTACATCAATGACCTCAATTCCATAAGACAGAGTTAGATCTAATGTATGCTTTAAGCGATGGGTTGGACCAACAATGTTTTGCTCACTTGGGAGTGAATGTAGCAAATCCATAAACGCGAATCCCAATGTAGCTTTAGCGTCATTTATGTGGACGCGCAAGCTAGTTCTCTCGAGAAAGTGTAACCACTCTCGCTTTAAACTTGAAAACAACACCTGTACAACTGGTTTATTTTCTTGGCTGTGTGGCTATTCATCAAGACAATGACAAGGTTTGTTTAAGTTCGGGTCGACCATGGCTCATTATTATATGCATATATTATTACGATGTAACGTTTTGGCTGTGTATTTAAAAATGTTGCTTTCTTTGTTTTTTTTCCCCTGGCTTGTACACACACTAGTGATGTATCTCTGTAAACCAATAGCGTTCAGATGTGCGTCTAGCTCTGCCTCTTTGTACCCTTTTGTTGTGCTAGGTACCCTTTGAAAAGGGTACGCAAAAAGTAGTACAGTACAGTTAATTTAGGTACCTTTTAACAGTGGAATCAGGTATAAAACTGTACTGATCGTACTGTACCGTACTACTCAGTGGAAACGGGCTAATAGTATCTCTGAAAGGGCAAGGTTTTTTGGTTGTTCTGGTCAGCAGTGGCGATAATTTAGGGGTGTAAACTACAATTGTCTGGTCCAAGCCAACAGAAGGACTGCTGTGGTACAAATCACTCAAAATTTCATGGTTACAATATGTGATTGTTATTGGGAGAGTGAGTCATAACACACAGTGCACTGCACTCTAAGTCTAAGTCTAAATCGAAGTTATTCCTTGTCCATGGATAAAAGTGCCGAAAAAGATAACTTATAAAATTGGAAATTTGCTTTGTCTGATACTTTTATCCTGTTTATCCTGAGTCCTGTTTTCATGTACTTCATGTGGACATGTGCATCATTTACCTGCACAAATGATGACACCAGGATGCACATTTAAAGTGCATGTGACGCTTTAGACCAGGGGTCACAAACCTTGTTTTTTGAGGACCAGTGTCCTGAAGACCTCAGCTCCAATGCTAATCAAACACACCAGATCAGGCTAATTAAGGACTTACAAGGTATATTTGAAACTTACAGACAACGTTGAAGCAATTTGAAGCTCAACTCTGCAGGGACACCGGCCCTCAAGGACCAAGATTGGTGACCCCAGATCAAGATAATGTTCTGCCAGCACAGGGTCCAACTTTTCATGTGGACAATTTTTTGACATGTTCTACCAAACTAAACTTTGTTGAATACCAGATACACCCCAGATAAACCACTTAAAGCTGTGGCCTTGTAATCGAAAGTTTGTAGGTTGTGGATTTGTAACCAAAAAGTTGCAAGTTTGATTCCTTGTACCAACAGAAGTTACTGCAGATCAAGGAAGTGAATGAACAGTGCTCTATTCCACCTTAACCACCCGCAATGCCCTTGAGAAAGGCACCAAACCCCACTGAACCTCCAGAGCACTGCAGCAAATGGCCTATTTAACAGAGTAATGCACACTTTGGCACTGGACACATTGTTCAAGAATGGTTTGAGGTACATGATAATGAGTTTAAAATGTTGTCTCAGACTTTATGGTGTCTTAATGAAGTGCTGTAATGCCAAGTTCACACTGGACAATTTAGACATTGAATTTTACTTGACGACAGGTATTGTTATATCACCAACAAATTTCAGTAATCCAAGGCAAATCAATTGCAGGCTACAATTTCCAGTCTTGTGTTATTTCCTTATCACTTCTCGAAAACATTTGTGAGCCACGCAAAATTGTCGGGGATTGTTTCTAGTGTAGTCATGCAGTGTAGGCCTTACCTCCTGTCACTGATCCATCATGCAGTGTGAACACAGCAGCAACTGAATGCCACTTCAGGAACTCGTGAAATGTGAAAACAACAGTGATCTGACAACTTCCAAAAATCACGCAGTGTGCACCTCCGTCCTATCCTTCCACCCCCAAACTCTACGCCAATTTCAACGACAGCATCAAGGCTGGTTGTTTTCACTCAGGTAATGCGTACAAACACCAGCCTGTCCTTGCGTTCCTCACACAAAACATGTCATTTTTCTTGAAAGCTTGAAAAGGACATCTCCCTGTCGTCCTGGCCATTTACCGTGGCTTAACAAGATTGGAGGGTAAACCGAAGTAAACAACAATCTATTAACTCCCAAAAGCTTCAAACTTTTAATTAGGACAAATCAATTGAATGGAAAAGTGTGAGTGAAAGGCAAAATAAACAAATAAAAGAGTAATTAGCAAATTACACAGCGCCTGTTCCAGAGACGCCATAAGACTAATTAGTGTGGAAGGAGGGATGGAAGGGAGCTGTGTGATCGGTGACAGAGGGGGCGGCCAAAACAAGGCAGATGGACACATGGGACAGAGATATGAGGACATCTGTATTCCACATGAACAAACCTGAGCATGTTCCCTGTGAAAAAAGCTTGACATTCAGCGCTTTACACACTGACGTTCGCCAAATCCCAGGAAGCTCTTTGCCTGGTCAGGTTTTGCTGTCCATTAAAATCAGTTTTATGGCGCACCTGTTCAAGACTGAATTCACTCTCCAGAAAGCACCTGTGTTTCTCCAGCAGGCTGTAGTGAGTCACATAAGAGGAGGAAATGTCCTTTAATAGAGGAATATGAAATGAACATACATCTCTGGATGAATATGTGCATTATATATGTTTTTAATGAGCATAAAATAGGATATTTTTATATTTTTATGGTGTACAGCAATGCTTGAAAAAATCCTGAATACAAAAATCTTTATTGTGCTTGATTGCCATTTTTCACATGTAATTATATATATATATATATATATATATATATATATATATATATATATATATATATATATATATATGTGTGTGTGTGTGTGTGTGTGTGTGTGTGTGTGTGTGTGATTATATTTTGAGCAATATCACACGAGTAGCAGTGTAATACAGCTGTATATCGCTTAGTGCCTTAGCTTCCCACCAGTGACGATATACAGCCATATTGCACTGCTACTCATGTGATATTGCATTTATACAACAGTTTGAAGGCATAATCGTGTATATAAAAAACAAAATCAAACACGAGTCAAAAGTCAAAAAGAGTCAATAATGCTTTTATATGAGGAACTACCTTTTTCTGCCATTCATTCACATCTGTAGCTGACGTCAGAAAAGCAGAAGCCGTTACCAATTCACCAACGTCACTTTAGAGCTGTTTGAATGATTCTCTAGCGTAATGTGTAAAGTGATGACAAAACAGGTGATTTTGCTGACATTTTAAGATTATAAAGCTGAACAGCATGAAATGCCATCAGTCTAGAGACATTTCCTGTATTTATCTGTTGCAATCTGAAGATCACAATAATTAACCCTGAAAAAGCCAAAGCAAAGCAAACACTACCAGATTACAGTTGTGTTTGCGAAAAGGAAGAATGCTACTCAATAAACACATTTTTCTACTAAACTTTTTGTTGTAATTATTATCATTATTAATGCAAAAACGATACATACAAAACAATGCCAGAGGAATAAAGAAAATGAAAAGTACATAAAATAATTATATAGAGATAAAAAAAACTCAATAAGTACAGAAAAAAAACGAAAAAGAGAAAAAAATATTACAAATAAATAATGCTAGCCCTTGCTAACTTTTTTTTTACCTGTTTTTTTTTTTTTTTTTTTTTAACAGTTTTAACTGATTTAACTGATCTCCTCAATGGTATTTATATAAACATTTAGTTATTTAAGTACCACTAAAAACAGAGGTTTCTAAATTTACATTGATGGATATTAAACTTGGTAAGTATAATCAGAAGATTAATAACATAAGCTTCATTTTCCAACTTCTTATCAGTTCAAAAAAAAAAAAAAAACAGATAACATATTCATACAGTAAAAGAAAGTTTGACAGAACTTTATTATTTATAAATTTGGATACCTTACCCACTCATTTTGTATATGGTCAATGCTAGAAAATATGAGGTACTGTTTCTGAGTATAGAGGATAGTGTGTGTATTACCTAATAGATATCTAATTACAAATACAATCAAAGAATTTCATTTAAGATACTACATAAATTTTAACCTGTTAAGCATGTTTTTCTTCTACTGAACTAGTCTGCAGTAACGAAAACAAAGAAACAAACAGATGGCCAACCAAAAAGTAACTCAGGGTTTTACAAAGAGTTGCCAACACAAAATACATACATTCCTTATTTGTGAGTCCCGTTTAACACTCAATACACTACAACAACTTTGTTATAAATACAGCACTGCAACATACAAAAGAGAGAGATCAACCAAGAACCTTTTTAATAAGGATTTGATCAGCTGTGGTTTGAATATATGCAATCTTTTCTCCTCCAAGAGCTTATTATGTGGTCTCTGTCACCATCTTGTGGATGGACAATGTCAACCGTCTTTGCTCTGCTCAGTATGACAGGCTGATGGATGCCAATGTGTTGTATCTCAGAAATTCTGAATATTTAAAACAGGCACTATCCTTATAAATACACTGCATAGTTGTAATCTTAACAACTATATTCTTAACTAAAAAAGCATCAAAAGTACATTATGTTATCCAACAGCTGCACTATTTGTTAAACTGTAGTGAGTTTTATTGATCTGCTTTTACTCTATGTGGGCTGAGTAATACAGAACAGTGAGGAGGCTGTACAAGTTCTGGTATTGCAGAGTATAACATGGCTTTAAGCCAATCAGATTCGAGAATCATACATAACTGTCTCCCTGATATGAAAATGATTTTAAGCGTTATTGATTTAATGTAATACTTTAATCCATTATCCATTTAACTTCACTTGGTCAAAAACTATTTGAGTTTCTTTCTACAATTTTTTTATATTATTTATTTATTACTATTTTTTTATAACTTTGGTAGCTGTCACACATTGACTTCTATAGTATGTTAGTCAATAGGTGCCAGCAACCAGCATTCTTCAAAATATCTTTCTTTGTGTTCGGCAGAAGAAAGAAATATGTAAAGGTTTGAAACCACATGAGGTAGTAAATAATGGGATCATTTCAATTTTGCCATAAACTATCCCTTTAAAGTTATAGTGCTCTAAAACAAAGACAAAATTCCCATTTAACAGATATAAGCATTCGAAAATATGCACACAATATGCACAATTCTCACAATGTATTATAACATCACGAGGCACTTCAGCTTCCCATCAGACCTTCTGACCAATCAAATACTCTCTATTATCTGAAGTATCCCATCTAGTGTTTAAACAGGGTTCACCTCAACACTTATATAACAAAATAATGAACATAGCTGACACTGTGTTGTACTAAACTCGTTCACATTTATTTGTTGTAACAATGAGTGGAGGAACAGCCAAATGCTGGGATGTTGAAATGTGCTGTGCTCATGCACACTGACCTCTCTATGGCAAGCCTGAGGGGTAAATGCATTGCAGACACACATACACACAGTCAGCATACTGTACAGACAACTCAGATTCTTAAAACATTTAGAACATTCAGAACTAAGTCTGTTACATGACAATACAAAAAAAACAAAATGGTGCAGGACTCTCTAAATCTGATTAAACTAATTGACCAGTGATTGTTCGAACGGACTGTTGACTTCAATTATGGCTCTTGATATTGCAGGTTAACAAGATTGACAATTGAGACATGAGATTCATAAACATGCACGGGCAGCTTTCTTTATACACAATGAAACTATTGGCTAATCTAACAGAAAGTAACACCTAGCACAAACGCACATCCATACATGCTGTAGAGAAGTGTAAAGGGAAAAAAAGAGTTTGAGAGAGTATAAGGATGTAAAAATCTTTTGTAAGATCAAACCAAGCAAACCAAGAAAAATCTATTTAACCCTTCTATGGTCTTTTTAGGGTTACATTTAGTTTACACCAGTTCAATGGTAATCAGGAGGCGTTACTTGCGTTCCTTTTGTGATGTGAAGAACTCACTCGGTTGAGCATGTGGTTAGCTGGTGGTCAGTTTTTTGTCCTTGCGAGGCTTGGAGTGAGGTGGAGTCTGGATTTTCATTTGAGGTGAAAAAAAAAAACTATCAACCCAAGCTCATTCTGAAAACGTAGTCCCATGGACGTAGCCCCGAGGAGGAGCCGGCTGCGGCGATGTCCGGGTTCGAATACGGGAAAGAGCGGTTCCAGATATCAGGTAAGACAAAAAACAGAATCCAAAAAATGAAGCGAACGAGTTCATATCGGGACAAGAATGTGGTGAAATCCGAAAACACATTCAAAATGGGACGAGGGCTTTTCTTTTTCTGGACGGCCTTTGTAAATCATCGATTGGGTTTAGGGAAGGAGGAGGATAGCTGAGTCGGCCGATTGGCCGGCCGCAGAGTCAATCATTCAGTCTGTCAGTCAGTCGAACAGACGGTCGCTTGACAGCGGCCTCCGGCGGCTTTTTATGCGAGAACAGCGCGGGCTCGAACGCCGCGCTAGAGAGAGGCGTTTGAGAAGCAAAAAAGCACGCACAGCAGCCTTTCGCGGATTCGTGAAAACAAAAACTGCACAAATATGTACCTCCCTGTATATATTTCGCTGTCTTCAAAAACGTCCGTGGTGCTTCATTTACAGAAAGAGCCTGGGGTGAAAACTATAGTCGTGTTGATTTCTGGTTTCACGGCACACTTAACTTGAGTACACTCTCGATGGAAAGAAAAGAAAGTTAGGCACCAGCTTTATAAAGGTGGTTTTGTACCTAGTTGACCAATAAACGTTAACTCCCCTGAGGCACATTTGATAGTCTTTTGTTAGGAAGTATTGTGATTTGCATAGGCATTCTGAGTGTAAACTGATGCAGAAATGTTTAAAGTTTCTTAAAATGGTGACATGTTGCACATGTATTAACATAAAATGTAAACAATTGTTCAGTACACCAAACTAACTTTGCAGGGACATAAAACATGAACCACCTATGATCTTGTTTAGCTGTGGTAGAGTTAAACATTGATTGCAGAAGTATTAAAACCACAATATTAATACATGAGGAAGAGACTTGTTGCAAAAAACCTGATTACACAGAAAGAGAGAATAAAGGATTTCATTAAAAGCTTAAGCAAGGAGCGCATAGAAGTTTGACCATGTCTTTGTCCATTTCTGAGCATTCCTTCATGTCGTAAATACCTTGGAATTGGATTAAACACTGACCATCCAGTCTTTTTTTTGGGTAGGAGAGGTTGATGGTGTATCATTTGTGAAATAAAGTAAAATTGTGTGTCTGATCAGCCATATTATGAATTGTTTAACTTTTTTTGCTTCAATCTGATGTCTATTGTCATAAAAATGTTATGATATTACCAATAATTGAAGATTGACCTTCATTTAAGTTTAACATGCCATTTTCATGTCTGTTCATAAAGTTGTGGCTTTTTATTAAAAAAACAAAAAAGCTTATTTATGGCCATAATTCAGTGCCATTACATGGATGAGTGAATTGCGTTTTTGGGGTGAATTTCCATGGCAGCATAGCCCATAACAAGGTCAAGAGTCCCCCTATCAGACACTGAAAAAAAGATATATATATATATGAACTGACAGCATTGTGTGAAAAAGCCTATTTGCAGAGTGACAAATTCAGTGAAGCCAGATGAAAAATGAAACCTCACATTTTTAGCTCTCTATGCAGAAGGAACCCACTAGAACAGCCACCTCTTACTGCCCTTTCCTTTAGCATCGAGCATAATTTATAAAGGCTACTTCAAGAAATAACTCCTGACTCAATAATACTCATTCATCAGATCTAAGCAGCGCATCAGTGTGTTCTCATCAGCCGAGCCTTTGTTTCAGCCGCGGCCCCCGTGGAGCTAAATTCAGCGTGCGAATATCTTCACCCGTGAGCGGCAACAGTCAGCCCGAGGTTGAGAAGTTGTGGATTATGAATAATACAGAGACAGAAGAGTCATATTTCCCCTGACACAGCCTCCCCTTTGAGTATTACACCCATTTGCACTATAAAGTGAGCAAGAGGAACACTTGTTATCGAGATGAGGTAGACCCCGCGTGTGTATGTGTGTGTGTGAGAGAGAAATAGAGCATTGTGCTCCATTCACTCAGCTGGAGACTTTTCAAGCTAACATAAAAAAAGAAAAATCATGCATAAAACAAAGAGATTTCACAGAAAGGGGAAAAGAGCATTCATAAGTCACATAGATTTCATTGTAGCAGCAGATCGGCTGGCCGCTATTTGAGTACAAGGGCTTGAATGGAAATTGATCTGCTTTGGATATTTAGAGAGACGTTTCAGAGAATAATTTTAGTTTTTGACGTCAATGGATGTACGGCCAATCAAATTGTATTTTGGCGAAAATTCGATTGGCATTCGGCTGAAGCTGGCCAAATTAACCAGATGCCAGCATGAACAGGTTGTGTGGCATAGTTGAAGAGGGTGAATAAAACTGGCAAAGGTGAAATAAAGCATAAACAAATCTGCCTGCCATCCAATCATTCATTTACTTGAGGGTAAATCAAGTACCTTTTTTTAGGAGCTGAGTATTCACTTGATATTGCATTTAGTATCACAGTTTGTTATGCACACTCTTATTATTATTTAATATTAGTAATAGTAGTTGTTTGCATTCTTACTTATCTATTTATTTATTTTTTTTGCTTTACTTTTGTGCAGTAAATCATTTATAGGTGCTTAGCCCTATTTTTTTTATTTTATTTTTTTTATACTTTGTACTTTAAGTCTCTGAATAAGACTTTAAACATGGGATGGTTGTTGGTGCCAGACGGGCTAGTCTGCGTATTTCAGAAGCTGCTGATCTACTGGGAAATTCTTGCACAACCATCTCTAGGGTTTACAGAGAATGGACCAAAAAAGAGAAAATTTCCTGTGAGCGGCAGTTTTGTGGGCGCAAATGCCTTGTTGAGGCCAGATGGCAGAGAAGAATGACCAGACTGGTTCCAGCAAATAGAAAGGCAACAGTAATTAAAATAACCACTTGTTACAACTGAGGTTTGCAGAAGAGGATCTCTAAATGCACAACATGTCAAACCTTGAGGCGGATGGGCTACAGCAACAGAAGACCACACCGAGTGCCACTTCTGTCAGCTAAGAACTGGAAACTGAGGCTACAATTTGCACCGGCTCACCAAAATCGGACAAAATAAGATTGGAAAACCATTGCCTGGTCTGATGAGTCTCGAGACTCAGGTCAGAATTTGGCATCAACAACATAAAAGCATGAATCCATCCTGCCTTGTATCAACGGTTCAGGCTGATGGTGGTGGTATATGATGTGTGGGATATTTTCTTGCCACACTTTGGTCCCATTATTACAAATAGGTACTATCCAGCAGGATAACGTCCCATGTCATAAAGCGCAGATCATCTCAGACAGCTTTCACTGTACTCAAATGTCCTCCAATGTCACCAGATCTCAATCCAGTAGAGCAACTTTGGGATGTGGTGAAACGGGAGATTTCCCGTGGCTTAGACCAGTGGTCCCCAACCCCCGGGCCGTGGACTGGTACCAGTCCGTGGATCAATCTGTACCGGGCAGCAAAAGATTTAATTATCTTTAAGTTGGCAGATAAAGTAGCTGCATTTAAAGCCAAACTGGATTTGTGGGGACGGCGCGTGAACAGAGGCATATTGGACATGTTTCAAACATTAGTGGGGATTTTGTGTGAGACTGAGCCTGCGCCCTCACTCACCAAGCTGGTGCACGATCGCCAGTTTTCGCTGTTAAAGAATTTTGAGCGCTACTTCCTCAAAGGACCCACAAACGGCCAAGGAATGGATATGTGACCTATTTGTCAATAAACCAGTTCAATCTAGCATGTCCGTGCAAGAAGAAGACCAACTGCTGGAGATCGCAAATGACGGCGGCCTTAAAACAGTGTTCGAGACAACAATTACTTTACTGGTAAATTCACAAAGGCGCTGTTCACACAGGCGAGGACGTTACAGAATTTTTCCGTAAAAGAGCATTCACACATCCATTCCAAAATACAGGTAATTCTGACATTATTACCCGAAATGAGCTCTAAACGGCTGCGCTTGTATTTGTAAACATCTGACTTCATCACAAACTCTGGATGAATCAGTATTGTAAACAACTTCGATGAAAACATATAGAGAAACACTTTCGCATGTCAAGATTTTTACGGGCACACGCAAAGCTTGAAGGTAAACAAACAACGGCTTATCATAAGCATCTTATCGATAATTATGTACACGATTGGCATTAAGATGAACATATAAACGTTATCTGACTAATTTCAAGCAGCTAAATGTGTCTGGAAAAATATTCAAAGGCTTTTATTCTCATAAACCGTGCGGACGTGAATGCGTCTGACTGTTCTGATTGGCTAAAGCAGACGTCTCACGTCAGCACGTTCTAGACGTGCATGTGCTCTTTCCGGCGAGAATCTTCCTTCTGCCATTACCCCCAGATGAGACCATCTTGTTGCAAAGAAACAAGCTCAGGGTTTCCATTGATTTAGCGTTACGGACAGTTTTTGATGTTATAATATGTTATATTGTTGGAGCAATGTGTTAATAAGTTATTACTTCCTAATGTTATAATAGCATTGTAATGTTGGAGCAATGTGCTAATAAAGTTCCATATGAGTACACAGTGAATTCACGTTTATTATTATTATTATTATTATTATTATTATTATTTAAACCCCCCGGTCCGCAGTAATATTATCAAGTGTTGACCGATCCGCAGTTAGAAAAAGGTTGGGGACCACTGGCTTAGACTCCCACCAGTGATGGTACACAGTCACATCGCACTGCTAGGAGTGTGATATTGCATTTATACAAAAGTTCGACAACATCATCAGATGTATCAAAAAGAAAATCAAACACGGAACTCAAAACCCTTTTGTAAGAGGAATTACTTTCTTACACCATTCATTCACATCTCCAGCTGACGTCACTAATTCACCGTCACTTTAGAGCTAGTGTATGAATGTTTCTTTAGTGGTAAAGTGATACCACTAGATTTGTAAAGTGATGACAAAGGCGGTTTCTCTCAGAAATTATAATTTTTTTTTTTTTAAATTGGCACTATCCTTATAACTAAACGGCATAACTGCTATCTAAACATCTACATTCTTGTTAAAAAAAGCTCCAATAGTACATTATGTTGCCCAACAGCAGGTATATTTGTTAAACTGTAGAGCATCCTCTGCTTGTTGCTTACTGTATGTGGGTGGAGTAATACACAAAGGTGAAGAGAACTTTGTGTGCTGTTACTAACAAAATATTGCATGTCCATCAGCCAGTCAGACTCAAAAACTACACAGAACTATTTAAAGTGTGTGTGTGTGTGTGTGTGTATACAGTATATATATTTTCAGCTTAGTACCTTTATTTTTCAGAGGTTGCCACAGCGGAATGAACCACCAACTTATTCAGCATATGATTACCAGCTGCTGAAACTCATCCTTGGAAAAAAAAAAAATTATATATATATATATATATATATATATATATATATATATATATATATATATATATATATATATATATATATATATATATATATATATAACTAATGACTCTGACTTCAACTGTATATATTTTTCATTTTTAAACACATTATTGTAAATAGATGATTTATAGCAATACTGTGCAATACTGGTAGAAGGTGATTCATCGTTGTATATCGGATGTAATTCCTGGCACTAAAGCAAATCTTCCTTAGAACCACTGGTTTAGAGGATGCTGTAAGTGCTGTCATTTTAGAGTTCTTCTGAGATGCTCTAAAATGTGGTTGTTTGATTTTTTTTTTTCTGAAATGTATGATGACCTTGGCTGTGATTCTGGGCCTAAGCCATAAAGTGAGTCCGTCTGTCATTCTCTGTCAGAAAATGTATAATTCCAAATGCACTTCTCGGTGTGACGACCATATGTTTGCTCTGCTGTAAACCTCAGCCGTCAGCAGGGCTGTGCAGTATAGCTACAAACCCAAGCTTTTAGTCTAACTACATTCTCAGAAACAGGTTTTATTAGAGGAAAAGCCTTGACAAATGCTCAAACATTATATTTTTTCTCACAACATTTCAAAAATTCCTTTCAATAGCATTTCAGTCAAATATTTAGAATCAAAACCGCTATTTGAAAAGAAAACATATTGTATTATTATGTTGTTATTTTTTTATAATAATTATGATTATGATTTATTTGTTTTAGGTTTGAATGTATTGGTGATGAATTTGTTCCTTATTTGGTGTAAAGTAATTTTGAAACACATTGTACAAATTCCAATTAGTTTCAGAAGCAAATTGCCAAAAAAAAAAAAAAAAAATAATAATAATAATTGTTACAAACTATGTGTGTCATTTGGTTTAATTCAACATTTTAATGTCTGGAATCTAGCAAACACGGTGGAGCTTTCAAATGCAATTTTTCTCCAAATTTAATATTTAAACAATCCTCTAACACAAAATGAGAAATTGATTATTTAGCAACACTCAGCTGAAACCAACCTAGAAAAGCTTCCTGTAGCTTTGTGTGTGTGTGTGCGCGTGTGTGCGCGTGTGCGTGTGTGTGCGTGTGTGCGTGTGTGCGTGTATGTGTGTGTGTGTGTGTGTGTGTGTGTGTGTGTGTGTGTGTTGTGTCATCAATGAAAAAGCTCTTTATTAAGTTCAACACCTGCATGTGCAGCTTGTGAACGACGCTGTAGGTAAAACTCGCTGTCTTCATTAACATAAACACACAGAAACACAGCAACTGATTATCTTTTTTTTTTTTTTTTCAAGTAAACATTAGATCAAATCACAGTATGCAAAATTCTAAACAATTGTTTTGTGTTAACAATTTCTGTCTACTGGGATGTTCCCCGACCATAAAATTTTTGAAGATTTGTGTTTGGCTAGCCAAAAAAGTGTTGGCAACAAATTTTCATTAGATGTTGTTAAAAGCAGGTCAATTTGCAGCTAAAAGTTACCGGGTGAAGTTGTGAAAACTACCATAATTCTATAACTACTAGAATAGCCATAGCTGCCTTTCTGGCTGTTCATGTAAGACTGTACAAATTAGATTTTTTTGTCACGTCATATTATTATTATTATTATTATTATTATTATTATTATTATTATTATTATCATTATTATTATTATTATTATTATATTCAAAGCTTCTATTGAGATTTTAGAATTTGTATTTTAATGTTTACTATCATATATCATGAAGTCATCACCCTAAAAAGTAAAAAAAAAAAAAAAAAAGTCTTAGAGTTTTTCAGTACAACCTAATTGTTTTATGTTTGTTAACCCAATTGTGTAACACTTTATAATAACTACACACTATATATAATAATGATTTTTTCATGATTAAGTTAAGTATCGCATTACTTACAAATAATTTGTATTAAAGAGTAGTTGTTTTTTAGAGTCATTCAGAATGTGTAAACTAATTATTAATAAACTGCTATTCAGGTATATATTAATAGGTAATTTGATTGTTAATAAACACTGTATTAACTCAACTTCATACAATTTTGTGACTTAGTGAGGACTTTTTATGCTTTCATTCATTCATTCATCCATTCATTCATTCATTCATTCATTCATTCATTCATTCATTCATTTTCTTTTCGGCATAATACCTTTATTAATCTGGGGTTGCCACAGCGGAATGAACCGCCAACTTATCAAGCATGTGTTTCACGCAGCGGATGCCCTTTCAGCTGCAAACTATCACTGGGAAACACCCATTCACTCCCATTCACACAGATACATTATGGACACCTTAGCCCAGGGGTTTTCAAACTTTTTCAGCTGAGGGCCCCTTTGTGTAGGGTGAATTATTTTGGAGACCCCCAAAACATAAAAATGACGCCAAATAAAAACCCTTTCAAATGAACAACTGTACTAAAAAAAAAAAACAAATTAATTGTATTATTCAATACATTTATATTATTATATATTATTCAATAAATTTATATTATTCATTATCTGGCTTAATTTTTGTAAGATGTCAGTTGAGTTGACATGGTTTCTGTGCTTCAATCAATTGATCAAATCTTCAAGCGCAGGGTTCATTGTGGTCTGCTCTCATCGGATTCAATCAAGACATATTTTGTGTAAGAGTCATCACGTTTACACAGTTTTTATGCCACTTTTATGCTTTTTTTCTGCCTATGCACAGCTAGACTCTTCTGTATTTACCCTTACAGCTGAGAGTCTAAATGTATCTAAAGATTTAAAGCTTTGAAGTTTTAAAGAGTTTTGTCATTCATCTGCCTGTTAACAGTTAACTGTACTGTTGTAACTAGCAATACTACAATGGAGGCTGTAGTGGTTCAGTGTCTTTTGTTTATTTTTATTCCTTTTTTTGTGCATATCAAAATTTACTCAGGTCAACAATCCTGACTTACATTGATAAAAAATAATTTCCTAAATGCAATCTAGAATTGGGTATTCAAGTTCAAAGAGCCACAAGTTTTACTTTGCATAATTTTAGAAGCTTTGCTGACTTTAAAATGTCCATACCAGTTTGTTCTATTAATAATAATACTGAATATTACATTTAAATTACACAAATAAATATGGGAAAAAGTGGATTAACATCTTGAAAAAATGCATTTACATTCAGAGTATTAAAATTTGATCAGATATGTCGAGCTCTATTAAATACCCTGCAGAAAAATCCAGCTTAAACCAGCCTAGGCTGGTTGGCTGGTTTTAGCTGGTCGACCAGGCTGGTTTTAGATGGGTTTTGGCCATTTCCAGGCTGGTTTCCGGCCATTTCCAGCCTGGTCTTAGCTGGTCAGGCTGGAAACTGGCCAGCTAAATCCAGCTAAAACCAGCTTGACCAGCCTGGTTTAAGCTGGACATAGCTGGTTTTGGCTGGGCTCCCAGCCTGGCTAGGCTGGTCAAGCTGGTTTTAACTGGTCATCTTCCAGCCTGACCAGCTAAGACCAGGCTGGAAATGGCTGGAAACCAGCCTGAAAATGGCCAAAACCCCTCTAAAACCAAACTGGTCGACCAGCTAAAACCAGCCAACCAGCCTAGGCTGGTTAAAGCTGGATTTTTCAGTAGGGTACAGAGAACTAATACATTTTAATATTTAATAATTAATTAGCCCAATAACATAACACAAACAGATGCATTATAATTTTTGTAGGTTATAGTGGTTTTACTCAGGGTGTATCAAATTTAGTTTTTTTTTTTTAATCATTATGAACCAATGTGAGTAAGAGGTCCACTGCAGAGCTCATCCAGCTGTCATTAGTGTAACAGGAGTGAAACTCTGAGCACTCGCTGATGTGATGACAGCTCCATTCATTGTTATTGCAGCACTTTTTGCTTTACAATTTTAATATGTTTGTTTGCCATGCTGCAAAGATGACCGTCTGATATTTGTACAATGCAAAGTGTAAAGCCTCGCACTGTGGACGAGGTGCAATGTTGTGGCATGTCTTTAAAATGCTATTTGTTCCCTATGAGTGAAGCCTGCGCAGAGAGGCGCGCACTCCACAGCACCCAGCTGATCGGTTACTTAGCAACGCAAGCCATAAACAGAGTAGTGCTTTCAGCCACCGATAATGTTCTTATTGATCATGTATTTTAACTGAAATATTGTCAGTTAAATAGACCTGAGCATTCATTTAGTTGTTTAAGCGTAAAAGAGATAAGCGTAAGTGAAAGGTAAACGCTGTCAGGTGCAGGAGACAAGCGCCAAAAATCACAGGAAGTGCATGCCCAGAAGCTCTTATTCAATAAAAGTCCCCGTGCACAGAGGCACGGCGGTGCGCTTCTTTTCCTGTGTCACGAAGATGTCAACTGCATTTAAATGACATAAGCATAAAGCTTAATTTTTGCAGTACTTTTGAAATCAAATTATAATAAAGAAATACATTAACCTTCAGAATGATGCGGGACACAAAATTCATCCATGTGGGCCCATTGATTACCCCCAAGGGGGCCACGGCCCCCAGTTTGAAAACCCCTGCCTTAGCCTACCCACACAGAATAGCCTACTGACCCTGCTGAGGCTTGAACCAGCGCCACTGGGTCGCCTATTTATCCTTAAAAAATCCCTAATACATCATAATTAAAGGCTCGGTGTCAAATGAACAATAAATCTTTACAGTAATTTTACGTTTTAGATAAGATTACAAAGTTTAAACATTGCAGATTAACAGGAGTGTCAAAATATAATATAAAATTGGATAAAACAGCAACATTATAATTTAACAATATAATATGATACATTTCAATAGTATTTAGCAATGTTTAAACTGTACAGTATTTATATTTTAGTTAGGATTGCAATGATTTATTTTTCATTTGAAAGGTTTCAATTGTTTAGTACTGTCAATCTGTTTTTTTTCTAAGCAATACTATTTAAAGTGCTATATAAATAACTGAACTGACTTGACTAGAGTGCTTAATAGCATACAGTAGCTCGTCTAATCTTATGCACATTGCTATGATCAGATGCTTTCTTAACTGTCCACTGTTTTCTCACTGCTGCCATTTTGCAGTTTAGTTTATTTCCACAACATCATACACAAAAAAAAAAAAAAAAAAATGCAATGATTTGTAAAAATGTACAAATCTGTAACCTGATTTACAGGTATGTTTCCTTAATATATATATGGTGAATAACCATAAACTGACTTTCTCAGAATTCCCTAGACTTAACATTTTATGTTTAGTTTTTTACATTATTATGGTTCTTTTTTACTACAATTTTGTTTTATATTACGTCTAATGTTGATAAATAGTGTTTTTTGCATTCCTGGAGTTTTTTGTGTTCCTGCATTGTAAAAAACATGATCAATAAGCCATTACAACATATGTTTGTAGTTGATTGTAGCATATTAAGCTAAGTTAATCATGTTACAGCTTTTGCATTGTGTTACTGTAAATTTGTTACAAATTGTATGAGTTACGCAAGATGTTTTAAATTTGTTTAATAAAATTTAAGTTTAAATGACTCATAAGGTTAATTTGATTCAGCCAAGGCAACCAGTAGTGCAATTTTGTGTGAATGACACGAAGCTCCTCTTATTTATTAGTATGTTTCTCTTCTCTCTGTTTGGGATGAACTTTAGTTCATTATATATCTTTCTCATCACCACCTGCTTATATGGTTGTTTTTTGTTTGTGTAACAAAAATACAATGTGAAGATGTTGCTATTTCAAAACACTGATCTTTTTACACTTTTCATTAATGAGATAAAGTAGTTACCATAGAAATTACTTATATGGTTTATGCTGTATTTTAACAGTAATATCCTGAATGTCTTTTTTAATCATAAATTTTACAATTACATTTGCAGTATATGGGTGACACAGTGATGCAGTGGGTAGTGCTGTTGCCTCACAATAAAAAGGTCACTGGTTTAAGTCTCGGCTGGGTCAGTTGGCATTTCCTCCGGGTGCTCCATTTTTCCCCACAAGTCCAGAGACATGCGCTATAGGTGAATTGGGTAAGCAAAATTATCTGTAAGGTATGTGTGTATGTCCTGGTCCTCCAGGTTGGGGGTTGAGCGTTGGGCTAATGACCCACATCATAAAATTTAGATGTTATTAAACACCAATTTAGTGTGTCTAAATATCCACTTTGATATAAAACCCCCCCTGGAAGTAAGTATTTACAGCGTAAAACAGTCAGTATTTATCTAATTGTGTCGTTCAGCAGCATGTGTGGCATCAATATGTCACCAAACAGCATATATATATATATATTTTTTTTTTTCCACTTTATATGAGTGTATGAGGACTTTAACTATCCACTAACATTTTGCTAACATTCCCATAACATTTACTCAAGCTGTTTTGTTTAAGAGTACATTATCCAATACTGCGAGTTAGTCCTCCCAACTACTGCCTACCGCTAAGTGTGCCTGTGTTTCACATATCATCCCCTACATCTGACTGTTTGATTGTGTTTTAACTCACACAAACCCACACAAACACACACCAGAGCATCCGAGCCCCGAGAGTCCATTAAGAGTCAGTGATTTAGAGGCGTTCTGCTGTGTTTACATTCCTGCCTCACTTGAAATGGTGTCTGAGTGGACAGCTGAAAGTCACACAGCCAGACGCTCTCTAAACACACTCGCTCTACAGCCCAAATGCACCCATTTCACCTCGCCCTTCTGCTTCCAGATGGAAGTGTTTGAGCAAAGTGCCTAAGATCAAGAATGCGCGAAAAGAAAAAACGACTCCGGTGGATCCTACTGTAGCTAATTCCGTTGGCTTTGAAACATTAATTGCATTTACATATGATGTGGTGAGTAACTTTTGGCACCGAGATCGATTGGAGAAGATTAAAAGAAAGGAGTAAGTTTTCTAACTCAAAGGCTCCAGCTATTTTTTAGCAACATGCTGTGTGCTTCTCTTAAATGTGCTTCTCATAGGAATTTACTCCGAGCATGTAATTGCTTTTGGCACGTAAGAACATGCGTCCTATCCAAGGAGGCGCTGAATAAATTATGAAGCCCTGTTTTTTTTTTTTTTTTTTCTATCGTTCATCTTTAAAATCTGTAACAGAGCGCTCCAAACAGTCTAGAATCACCCTCTGGTCATGTCATTCCCCTGATCTGAACAAATCCTCCACATCTGGACTTAACCCAAAGACGAGAATGTGGGCTTGAAAATAGCTCACATACAGTAAGCACTCTCGCTTTACAGTCCTCTCATTTTAACAGGAATATTCGCAAATTTTAAGAAAACAAACACGCTCTCGCCAACAGTGCTGGGATAGAAGCGTGGCCTAATCTTCACTTTTAACATGCAAACAGAACTGCTTTCACTCTAAATAAGCACAAGCCGCCCCAAGGCTCTCTGGATGGTAATTATGCCATTCTGTATAAAGCAGCACAGCTGGGAACGGATCATATTCAATTATTATATCAAACATTAATTATTAGCCCATTACCTAGACTATGGAGTGCATATCCTAAGCACTCCCCCTCACATAAACCCTCAAAAATGAGCTTTTCAGAATGACTTAAGTGCCACAAATCCTCACAAATAGAGATTAGTCCTGAAAAAGAAAAAAAAGAGCGCATACTTTCCCAAATCCCTCCCAAGATGACAATGGATCCTGACATGGAGTGACAACGAAGCTGAGGTATTCTTCATTTTTCATAAGCCATCTTTAAAAGAGGTTAAAAGTAAGTTTACGGACAGTCTTCGCCCTGAAATGGTTCTTCCCTTCTTTTCTTTTTCTTGTTTTTTTTTCTTTGCTCCACGCTTCATCGGCTCCAGGAGAGGCCCATTTATTTCACTCGTCAAATCGCTCACTCATCTGGTTACCATGGTTTCCGTAGATCATCCTCTGTTTGAGGCCAGAGATAGTCCATCTGCGTTATGATGGGCTGTCACGCGGAGAATATGGAAGAGTATATCTCAGATTGAAATAATAATAATGCCTGTCTGTCATCATAAACCTCCTGATGAGCCTCGGCACTTCCTGGGTTTCTGTACGCCACGCTGACTTCCTGTTTGAACTCCACGACGCTGCCGCCCACCAAAAGAGCTCTCAGATTTGCCAGTGATCCAGCAAACAGAGAAAGCAGTTTGACAATATTATGAACAGCTTGATGGTGGAGAAATAGCAATGGAGATGTCTTGTCGGAGTTTAAAGTTGTTGGCAGTGAGAAACTGTGCAGTCGCTTTCCTACTGAAGCCCTTTTAAAGGGATAGACTTGAAGGTATGCTGTTAATTAACTCAGCCTTCATTATGTGTCAAGGAACGTGGGTTACAGACTGCTGTGAATGAAAGGCAATAATGTTATAAATAATGTTCAGAAGCTGACTGATCATTTTGCTCCATATGACTTAGTGTGTACACTGTTAACAGTTTTGTAAATTACACAGTATTTAAGTGTAATATGAAGTGTATTGTACTGTAGGACAGTTATGCAGTATGTTACTGTATTTTAAGGTTGCATTGTGAGAATTACTGTATATTTTACAGCAAGGGTATACATACAATTTTGTAAATACATATACAGTGACAAATGATGTTGTGAATGTAAATACAGTATTTTTTCTGTGACAGGCGAAGAGCTGCTAGTAAGTTACTGTAGATTCGACAGGATTTTTTTGACAGTGTATTGTCAGGAGTCACAGGTATTACTGTTGTATTGTCTGTATGTTTTTGTTGTTGTTCTTGTTTTACTCTCAAATGCTATATATAAATGTTTTTTTTTTTGAGGAAGAACATACATTTAAGTAAACAAATAACAAATGACATGAATAAATACATTTAGAAAGCTACATTTTTTATTTTATTATTATTTTATGTTATTTTTTAAATTTTATTTCATCAGAGTTGCAACAGCAGAATGAACCGCCAACTATTCTAGCAAATGTTTTATGCAGCGGGTGCACTTTCAGCCAAAACCCAGTACTCTATAATTTGGAATATTACTGGTAAAACCATGATACCATATTTTTACCCTGACATGTGATAAGTAGAAAGTGCTAAGAAGCAGCATTTTTTTTAAATGCATATTTTTTTGTAACATTACAGTATGTTTTCAATAAAATTTTTTAATGATGTTTTTGATATATTTATTACATCCATGCTGAAAAAATAAAATAAAATATTATTGATTGCATTATTGCATTATTGATTTTTGTGATATATTTTAAAAGACATTTAATTTGATCCTTGTATTTGAACATCAATCCCTGACAGTAACAGTAAAAGATAAATTATTTTTAATATCAACTCAAAAACATTCTGTCTAGGGATGCTCCGATCGATCGGCCGGAGACTGTTATCGGCCTGTAATCACATTTAGTGACTCTGATCTGGCTGATCTCATGAACTGATCATAAGTATTTGTGTTAGTTGGACATGAGCAAAATATTTGAATGTCATTGCATGATTTAGGCCTTTTTACATATAAGAAGTTCTGTGTTTTTGACAATATTGCATGTTTACTTTATTTATTACAATAAACAGCCGATTTCCTTTTAGTCAAGAAGTAATGGATTTATAGGTTCTTCTTATGCATGAAATATGCACTCCAATTTTTTTCTTGATTCAGACATGATGTTTCAAAATTTCTTTGCTGGTTATTTTTCTGACCAATTAATGTTTTTTTTTTCTTCTTTTTTTTCTGTGATATCTATATACTGTAAAGCTGCTTCAGGCCATAACATGTTCACACCTGAATGGTTATAAGTAAGCCAAGACAAAATCTGTGGATTCATGTGGAATGATTTTGGGAGTATCACTCTAAACTTAATGTATGAAATCAAAAATAACACCTTTTTAACTTTTATTTAATGTTTACAATGCAAATGCAATTAGATCCACTTATTTGATAAACAAAGCAAGTCTCTCACGTAATACATCTACAAAAAGACTCAACTTTATTGTAAATAAATCATATGACCATTTTACTATAAGTCAATAATATTACTTTAAAATTATTGATATATAAAATTATAAATAAATATAACATTATTTCAAAACTGAATAAATATAATTACACTCATTTACACAAGTAAGTAAATAGACTAGAATGGGCAGATTTCGTGTGGGTCTAGTGATAAGAGACGTGTCTTAATTTATACTCTTAGGTAAGGAGAGATCTCCACTTAAGTATCATACTTAGAGGGAAAATATATTTTATGCATTACAAAGCTTAAAGCATCAGAATCGATATTCTGTATTGGCCGATCACCATGACAAGGAATCGGTACTCTGTATCGGCTGCAAAAATCCTGATTGAAGCATCCCTGATTTTGTCATTTTTATTTATTTTGCACACTCATCTACTTATCTTTCACCATTCGTACATGTATCAGATTAAACTGAATCTACAAGAAATATTAAAAACAAATGAAAACCCAATGAACATAAAGTATCATAAACGAAAAAGAACACATTTCAGACATCTCCAAAATGAACTCATTGGATGAACTCAATATAATAGGGCAGGAATACTATCCAATTACTTTGTTTGGCACCCACAAAAAAAAAAAAAAAAAAAAAACTATTTACACAATTAAATGCAATTGAGTTGTTCCAACATGATTTTATCTAATTAAGTTTCGATACATTTGTATTTTTAATTAGCTCACACTCAAAGCTTTGATAATATCATGTTTGTTTAAGATGTGTCATTCATTTCAATGTATCTTCGTTTTATTTAAATTGATCCTCATGTTTCATCAGTAACATAGTTGATTGAGACTGATCTCAGAATCCATTTTTGGACAGTTACTGCTTACTGCTCACTGTGCAAAGCAACAATCTGCATTTTTGCTAATTAAACTGCCAAAATCCAAAGTATGGGTGCTTCAGCTAAAATGATATTCTCAAAGCTCAAAGCTTTACATGAAAATCTTCTAAATCTTCAAACTAAAGTAAAGATTAAACTCTAACAAGTCTTACTATTAACCTTAAACCTAAAATGACTTTTATTTTCAACATCCCCCTTTCTTAATTCAATTCCATGCAAAAAAAAAAGCATGCTGGGAACAACAAACCCTAACCAGGTAGTTAGACCAACACAATTACTTTATGTTGTCCCAACACATAATGGTTCGGTTAACCTAGTGGTTTACAAATTTAAGTGAACTGAACATAAATCAAATAAATTTGTCAAAGAAATGACAAGAATTGTTATTGTTTTAGCTCATTTTTAGTTTAAACAAGCAGCAGTAATCATTTTTTGAGTGTACATTAAACTTCTCTCTTAAAAAGCTGTGGACTTGTGTCTACTATGTATTTACTTCATCAGATAAATAACAAAAGCAATCAAGTGTTCATAAATCGTCCTTTAATTTTGATCTCCACTGAAATAATGGCAAACACCTTGTAGAATGAGAGTTTTCAGACTCATTCTGCTCTGTAATTTTGCATCAATACCATGACAATTGCAACAAATATATATAAATGATGCTGCAAAATCCAGTTGACACACTATTTACCATCACACCGCCCAGCTTTCATCTAGTTCATTACCCTAACCTGGAATCACACTGATATTCTGCAGCACTGAATTGATGTGTGGTCACAGGTGTGTGACTCCCTCGTATTTTAAAACCTGAACTGTATTTTTTTTTTTTTTATATAAAAACCTTTTCTCGCATGCATGTGTCCTCTGATGAAAGGTCTTGTTTACATAAATATAAGCTTTTAACCTGTCCTCTTTGTGCCCTTCTCTTTAGAGGAGTTAAAGAGAAGTGCACAGATCGTCACAAAATACTAGCAAATAGAAAAACACACACACACTTTTAGGGTTGATAGGAAACAGCAGTTCACTCATGCATGAGAGAAGCAAGCAAATGGCTTTTCCCGATGCACTACATGCGTCTATTCGCTATAACAGTTCATTATTTAATATTGCTCTTGGCTGCAGTGTCTAACTGATTCTTCCCTGCATGCGTTGCCATCTTTAAGTCACATTTAATTATATGCTGCTTTAGAAAATACAGATTGTCTAAAAGTAGCTTCACTGCATAGTACAGGCAAATAGCAGTAAAGGTCTTCTTTAGTAATAAAAAAGGATATTTTTTTCAGTTTTGATGCACTTCTGCAATGACAATAGTGACATTTAGTTTATTTAGATGATTCAATTTAGTCCATTAAAAGTGAATATTGTAAGGTTGTTTTAGATATGAAGCTAATGAAGTAGTGCCGAATGCAATCATCTACAACTAACTACTACATGCAGTTAAAGTCAGAATTGTTAGCCCCCCTTTGGATTTTTTTTTTCTATTTAAAATATTTCCCAAATGATGTTTAACAGCACAAAGAAATTATTATATTATATATATATATTTTTCTTAATTCTTTTTAATTCTTTTTAATTCTTTCCTAATTGTTTTATTTCAGCTAGAATAAAAGCAGTTTTTAAGGTCAAAATTATTAGCCCCTTTAAGCTATATATTTTTAATAGTCTACAGAACAAACCAGCATTATACTGTACAATCATTTGTCTAAATACCCTAGCCTGCCTAGTTAACCTAATTAACCTAGTTAAGCCTTTAAATGTCACTTTAAGCTGTATACAATTGTCTTAAAAAATATCTAGTAAAATATTATTTACTCTCATCACGGCAAAGATAAAATAATAATTTTTAGAAATTAGTTATTAAAACTATTATGTCTAGAAACGTGTCGAAAAAAAATCTTTTCTCTGTTAAACAAAAATTGGGGAAAAAATGAACAGGGGGGCTAATAATTCAGGAGGGCTAATAATTCTGACTCTGACTTCTCAACTGTAGATTGGGTTAGCAAACCAACATCAGGGAAAAATTGTTATAAGGAAAAAGAAGGAGAAACAAGGCTGAGAAACCACAATTTAACAATGTGAAATTATATTATTTAGAAAGTTAGATGCATATGTAGTGTGAATTCATTTAATCTGGGACACTTTTTGCAGTTTTGACTTCAACTCTAGTTTAATGTCCATGTAACCAGTCAGAACAACATATTAGACTTATCTAAAATCCTTAAGATGTTTTCCACATAAGAACAATATATTGTTAATATATTATACCCAGAAAAGCCATGCCACACCTATTAGTATTTTTGTGGCAAAAAAAAAAAAAAGTCAAATAAAATTTTGCCTGAATTTGATCATCTGGGACAGGTCACTTTGTAATCTAGGACATGTGTGTTTGGGCTGAAAAAGCATATATCTGCTATATTTATGCATGCCAAACACAATTTTACCATGTTTAGGTCATTTTAAACTATATTAAACGGTCTTAGGAATAAACATTTAAAATTATTACCATCATGATCAAGACATCTGTTGGTTTTGTTAAATAATATAGCATAATAGCCCACAATGATTACACACCTTGTTGTTGTTGTTATTATTTATGTATTTATTTATTTATTTATTTATTTATTTTTTTTTTTATTTATTTATTTATTTATTTATATATTTATTTATTTATTTAATCTTTTTTACATTTGTAATATGCTTTTATGGATTTTATATATAAAACAAGAGCCCATCTCAGAGCTTTTGAAGTAAAATAAACATTAATAAATAAAACTTGAAATGGAAAAAAAAAATAAAATTAAGTTTAAAATAAAAACTCTAACAAGGTAATTAAAATAATATTGAAAATAAAATTGTGTCAAAAAATAAAGCTCTACCAAAAACAGACAAATAAATAAATAAATAAATAAATAAATAAATAAATAAATAAATAAATAAAGTTGATCTACTTTACAATTGTGATTCCAAAATAATTCTGCAAAAGCTGGGAATTAGGCTTTTAAAAGCATCTTATTGAACCAGTTTGCATAATTTAAAAAAGTTACAATGTTACGATATATCACTTCACAATGTCACAGTTCCAGTCAGTCACCATCTCTGTCACTAGCCTTCCTTAGGAACTCCATTACCCATCATTCCCCTGTATCTACAATTTTAACCTTTTCCCAAACAGCACACCTGTTAAAGATGAACTCATTAACCTCACCATCCACTCCCTTGCTGTCTGCAGTCATGTCTGGTTTCTCTATGTGTCCTGCTTTTCCCAATAGACCCTTTTCACATTTTCATGTTTCTTAGCAGCAGAAGTCATAGTTTTTAAAGCGCAGTCAGCAACGGCACCACAGGAGGGGTCCCAGGGGTCCCAGCCACCTAGGTCACTGTCTCTCTTCAGCTCTGGTAAGCACCTTGTTCCACAACATGATTTTAGCTGCTAGAACTGAGCACCATGTGCCCTTCTGCTGCTTCAATACATATAAAATTGCCTCTAAGTGCTTTATGTGGGTGTTATCGTTGGGTATGATCATACAAATATTTTGGTTATAGCAAAGTAGAGGTCTGCATTCGTATATTTAAACAATAGACATCCCATTCGTGATGTCTTTTCAGAAAAGCAGATCTGTTATTTTGAGCCTGCATGTGCGCTGTACACCCTAATTGAACAACATTTAATATTTAATTTTTTCTATAATTAAAATATTATATTTAAGAAGTCTCTTTTAAAGTATATTATTAAAAAATAATAAAATGCAGACAGGCAGTTTGGCGTAGTGTTATGCTTCTGATTTAGTATTTTAACAAGTAGATCATTTATATGAATATTAGCCTGGCTTTTGACTGTGATTTCCCTGTGGCTTAGAGGTTAGCACTGTCGCCTCATAGAAAGAAGGTCGCTGGTTCGAGTCCCGGCTGTGCCAGTTGACATTTCTTTGTGGAGTTTGCATGTTCTCCCCCTGTTGGGTGCTTCGGTTTCCCCCACAATTCAAAGAGATGCAGTACAGGTGAATTGAGCACAGAAAAGCACAAGAAAAATGAATAAATAATGTGTTTTTTCTTATTTTCTGCTCTAATGCATGCATTATATTTCACACACATTAAAAACGTGACTGAAATCAAAATTAAAACACACAAAGGAACCTGAAACTGGACAATTAATAGTTTAAACAGTTTTTAAAAAATGTAGTGACAATTTGAAGAAGAATATTTTGTTTGTTGTTTTAATAAAAGAAGGAAAAAACTGAACTGAAACTAATTTAATATAAACTTGTGGGAGTTGATTTATGCACAATCCTGTTGTAATTTTTGTTTTATTGTAATTTTAGTTTAGTGTTCGAGTTATTTTGTGCTTGTGGTTCTGGTTTGTGTGTTGGTAAGCCATTTTTATTAAAAAAAAAAAAAAAATTATATATATATATATATATATATATATATATATATATATATATATATATATATATACTACTGTACTACAGTAAAAATAAATAAATAAATAAATAAATAAAAAAGTTGAAAATGTACATTAGGGCACTAGTGCAGTTTGGTAATCAGAAATAACAGATTCCTCAGCTTAAATGGACTGAGGTAATTCTCCTGTATGTCATTTTTACCTGTCCTGTACCAGTACACACACAATATTCGGAGCGCTGTGGCCGCCTTCTTTTTTTTACATAAACGTATGACCCTCTCATGTGATATGGTTCTAGTCTGGCCTCTAATGTGATTAGGTGTTTTCTGCAAGTCCAGCCCTTACTTGTTAGTGATGATTCAAGAGGGGTGTGGATGCAGACTTGGTGCAAATGCAATCCGTGCTGCATGTAATGCAGTGTTTTTTGTTAAAAAAAACAAAACAAAAAACACTGTACACTGTTTACATCTGTTTCATTACTCAAATCAGGTTTACATATTGTTTACTTTTATAGATATTTATATACTTATATTTTACATTCAATCTTCGTTCACTTCTGTGTATATATGTGTATTTAAGTGTATGTTGTGTATGATGTGTATGTTGTGTGTATGACTTCACTGTGGACGGCAAAGTAAGAATCTCAATGTACAGGGAGACGTGTTTCCTTACTGTGCACATGACAATAAACAGTTGAATTGAATTGAATTGAATGTAATGCTTTTTAATGGGCCCCAGCAATAATCCTACCCCTCACAGTGATGTCACTAGCTTCTTAGACTGCATTGTGTCTGACATTGCATCGCTGAGAGTTGCAATATCATCTTGCATTATAAAGGCTAAATTCAGATACTATTGGATGATTCAGCTTAGCACTATGAAGAATTTGCTCTTATTTCAATGCAGAAGTGGACTCGTTTTTAGGATTGTTTAAGAACTTCCTATTCAGCTGCCTATGGGAGAAATGACTAGGAATAATAAACAACAAACTACTTCCTCTACAAACAAGTGTTTGCATGGTTATTGACAAAGTAGAATAATATAATAAAAAATCTGTTTGCAACATCAAGCAGTGCAACAAGATATGTCTAAACTTGAATGGAAGTGAAGAATGAGACTGAAAGTTTCAAGCCAAAAAGATTCAAATGGCTGTGCCCACTCATAAACAAAGAATAAGGTGAATAGCCTCTTTCATTAATGAATGACACATCACTTGAGTCTGCCCTTTTTTTACTCTTATCTGGCATCCTTACTTGACTTCCCACCTGCCTGTCTGTCTGTCCATGTCTCACCTGGAAAAGAGACAAATATATTATTGCTCTGATAAATTAATCCAACTGCTCTTTCAGGTTGAAGCTTAATCTTAGTTTTAGTTCACCCCTGGCTTCCTTGTTTTCTGTTTCTTGCGAAGATATCAAAGACTTACAGTTATATTTCCCCCAGGTTTGTTATTGCGAGTGTGTTTTCTGAACTTTGTTTATATCCTTCAGTTGTAATAAATCTAGGTTGAGTTATCTTACCTGTTATTTCTCCTGGTCTGTTCCCTGACACACGGCTTGTGTGAGTGCATTACTGTATTTCTGGGAAAAGAAATGTAAAATAACATCTATTATGTATGGCAAATTAGAAGAATTTTCTTATATCTAAATAAAAAATAATTAAATAAATAAAATAAATATATGAATAAATAAATAAGCAAATGGTTTAACTAAATAAAAAAACAAATAAGCAAATTAATTAATTAATTAACAAATAAATAAACAAATTAACAGACAAACAAACAAACAAACAAATAAATAAATAAATAAACAAATAAACAAATAAATAAATAAATAAACAAATTAACAGACAAACAAACAAACAAACAAATAAATAAATAAATGAATAAATAAATAAATAAATAAATAAATAAATAAATAAATAAATAAGCAAATAAAATAATTAATGAAATAAGTAAGCAAATAAATAAAATAAAACAAAGCATTTTGTAATTGCATCATTTTCTGCTTAAAGGAATACTCCTGCTCCATTTAATTTCCTAAATTTGCTCATGAATAGAACTGTTTAACAATAAAAAAATGGAGTGTTCTATTAATTGGGACTTTTCACACTATAGAAAATTGTCAACTCGCAGTTGTATGGCAAAAATAAAGTAAGCCTGAGCAACTCAAATTCTATATATATATATATATATATATATATATATATATATATATATATATATATATATATATATATATATATATATATATATTAATTAATTTTTTTGGCACAAACAAGCTTCTATAACAGTCCATGTTACCATCATCATCCCTAAAAAAACGCTGCAGTTCCACCCATATTGTCAGTGTGTGACTTGTGTCAGTGGGGATCACCTTAAGTTGAATAGTTGTGAATCCGTCCGGGTGCTTGTGGCCAAGCGGAGCTGCTGGGGTTTTGTCCTGCAGGAGAACCGCAGGATCCCAAGAGCACGGTTCTAACCCCGCAGCTCTGTCTCGCATGCATTAAACATCAGCTGCCACTCAAACTTTAACTGCAGGTTCACAGTGTAATTGCTTCCTATTTTAGTGAGGCCGATGCCAACTGCATAGCAATGAGACAACAGCTGCACACGGATACACACACACTCAAGCATACACAAACAGTCACATGTTCACCAAGGCACTTTCTTGTGCTCTTGCTTTCCCTCATGCATACATGCGTGCTTACAATTAGTGCGAGCTTTCATTAACATTGATTAATGTAATGCATCTGCTGCTCATGGTGACAAGATCTCACTGGCAGGACCGTAAGCCGTGAATACTTGATTCCAATCCGGACCTGTTCTATCAGGCAGTCAGGTGTTTATTGTGGAGATTTGAAGTGGTTATCATAGTTGGATGCTGATCTGGGATCAGAGAAGCTGCCTCTTCCATGCTTAAGCTAACTGATGGTGGATCTGATTTAGGATCAGGCTTAAGGGATTTGAGACTCATAGTGAACAGAGAGCGCTCATCCAAGCGAGATTCTGTCTCATGGGTTTGATTATCTCAATATTACTGAAAAAGACTGAAGAGAGCTTCACTTAAAGACTGGAAAATGTATAGGAAGGTTTGTAGATACATTGGCACTGGTGTGCCTCAGTGGTAGCAATGATAATTCACTCATGCAATATACTGTAATCCATAAAGTGTTGATATTATGCTGTTTTAATGGTTCATGTTTTTGTTTTGGAGGCTCCTACTTTAGGTTTATGTATCCAAAATCTATAAACACTACACTTTTTTTCATAATATACTATTCACCTAAACTAATTTGTGTTTATCCAATCAGGTTTAAACAACTATATGTACAATGTAGGGAATTAAGCTCGTAAGATTATACATATAAATGAAGAGTAACATGTTTTTATTTAGTTATGAATATTTGGATTGACTTTATTGTTAATAGTAGCCAAACTAAAATGACACTAAATTGAACTGCTCGTCTGTTGGAGCCTACAATTTATGTGTCCATTAATTCAAAGATCGGGTAATTTTTTGCTTTAACTTGTTCTGTGTGTAAAAATGAGCAATCCATGTTTAATACCTTCAATATTGGTAATAAAAAGGTGTAGACAACACATATCTTTACAACAGGCATGTACTACACTGTAAACAAATCCTGGTTGCCTTAAATTTTTAAGTTAAATCAAATTAATCATACGAGGTCATTGAACTTGTATTATGTTAAACTGACTTAAAACAGATTGGTGAACTTATAAAATTAAGTTAAAACATGATTAAGATAGAACAAAGAAGACATGGCCGAGAAGGCCCAATGAAGCCAGAAAATCAAAACAAGAGTGAGAGCGTTACATTTCAACATCAATAACCTAAAACCAATCATCAAAGAAAACTGAATCACCCTGTTTTAAGAAAGGACATGATAAACTAGCATATCTGATAACTAAATCTTCATCTACGGGCCTGAATTGTTGCTGATTTGAGATTGTAAGTAGAGTTTTTAAAGCAAAACTAAGGTTAAAACTATGTTTTATGAGTGTATACTGTAGACCAGATGTGCGAGTCTCAAAGTGTACCTAATTTTGAATTAAATCAAACAGTAACACGTTTGCATTTCTGCACCTATAAATTGATCCATGAAAGATTGTCCATGTTATTTTACTTGATGTTTGGGCTATATGTAGATATATGTAGATTTCAGCACACTGATTGGATATTTCCCCACATAGACTGTTGGGTGTGATCATGCATTCACAATGGTATTACCTATTATAGGGGTGGTCAAATGTATATTATATATTAATTTAATTATTAATATTATGATTTAATAAAAGAGCGACATGTTGGCTCAGTGTTTAGTACTGTCACCTCACAGCAAGCAGGTCACTAGTTCGAGTACCGGCTAGGCCTGTTGGCATTTCTGCATGGAGTTTGCAAGTTCTCCCCGTGTTTGCGTGGGTTTCCTCTGGATGCTCTGGTTTCCCCCACAGTGCAAAGATGAATTAGGTAAGCTAGGTGCCTGTGGTGTGTGTGTGAATGCGTGAATGTGTATATGGGTGTTTCCCAGAGATGGGTGTCAGCTGGATGGGCATCTGCAGCATAAAACATATGCTGGATAAGGTGGTGGTTCATTCCGCTGTGGTGACCCCTGATTAATAAAGGGGCTAATCTGAAAAGAAAAATGAATGAATTAATGAAAATTGGCCATAGTGTTTATGTGTAAATGAGGCTGTATGGATGTTTCCCAGTGCTGGGTTGCAGCTGGAATGGCATTCACTGTGCAAAACATATGCTGGATAAGTTGGCGGTTTATTCTGCTTTGGTGACCCCTGATGAATAAACGGACTAAGCTGAAGGAAAATGAATGAATGAATGATTTAAGATAAAGAGCAAACTGTTTCTTGCTGATTTAAAGGACTGACCCCTCCAACACCCCCTCCCCACCCACCCACAGACATCTTGTTTTAATGACATTCAAAATGAGGTTGTATCCTATAAAGATAATGAATTTAATCTTGAAGTCAATGATGAATGGTTTCCTCTGAGAAAGGAAATGCAAAATGTCCCAAATGCATAGAAATTCTCAGTCATACTCTGACATGTGTGTTTGTCTCCAGCGTGAGTGAAAGCACAGAAGTGCGTTTAAGCGAGAGACTGGAAAACTGTAACTGACCCGATTTTTGAGTGCGTTTCCTTGCAAGTGTGTGTAAGCAAGAGATACAGGGTGGCAGTAAAAAGAGAAGGAATTATCAGCATTAATTTGTGACTGAAGTCTGCTTTATCAGTCCGGTCCGCATTGCCTCTTTATCAGCTGCTAGCCGATCCTGCAGCTTTCCGATGAAGTGAGTGGATTAATGCGGGATTTCAGTGTGGCGGGAAAACAGGGGCTCGGCAATCTGCGCCGGTCCCTTAGCGCACACATGTAAGACACGACATACACACACATACAAACACACATTGATGGTGCGTCACATGAACACACATGCGGAGCGCGACAGGGAATGCTGTAACCAACAGCAGTGAGTGGAGAGAAAGAGAGAGAGTCTTGTCACACTTTTGGTTCTCTTGCCCATGGGATTGTTTGTCGCTCTCGCTCGCTCTCTGAGGAAGATGTTATGCATTTTGACAGGATTATAAAAATAAATAATGAACTGGAGGTTTGTTAGAAAAAGCGGCACCGTCTCAGAGGCCCTGGTATATGTGTGAAGTATTTATGTGTGTCTGAGTCCTACAGTTTTTACAGATTGGCACTACTAAATCTGGTTTTGCGAAATGCATGATTGTGGCTGGTGATTGTGTTTGGGGACAGATATACGGCAGGGATCAGATATACGGCAGGGGTCAGATCATCTTTGGCATCTGTTTTCTCAATAAATTTATACTACATCTGGGAATAATTTTTTTAAATATATTATTTTATTTTATATATATATTTTTTATATATATATATATATGTTTATATACATTTTCTTTTTGGCTCAGTCCCTTTATTAATCTTGGGTTGCCACAGCGGAATGAACCGCCAAATTAGCATATCTAGCATATGTTTTACGCAGCATATACCCTCCACACAGAAATGCCAATTGACCCAGCTGAGGCTAGAACCAGTGAACTTCTTGCTGTGAGGTGATAATGCTACCCACTGCGCCACCGCGTCGCCCTTAATATATATAACACTTAACATAAAGTACACAAAAAAATAATAATAAATAACAACAATAATGATGTACTTTAAAAATAATAATAATCCATCTATTAACTACATTTATTATATAACTGTAAAAAAATGAAAATTTTATAATGATTTGTGGAACATATATATATATGTGTGTGTGTGTGTGTGTGTGTGTGTGTGTGTGTGTGTGTGTGTGTGTGTGTGTGTGTATGTATATATATATTTATGTGTGTGTGTGTGTGTATATATATATATATATATATATATATATATATATATATATATATATATATATATATGTGTGTGTGTGTGTGTGTGTGTGTGTGTGTGTGTAAAAGAGTGTAACAGAGTGTAACAGTAATGTAAGTAACTAATTCCCCAAAATAACTAATAATTTACAATGTGCATATTTGAAACTACAGAGAACTTCCACAATCGTAGTAACAAGGGAACAATATGCAATATTTGGAGGCAATAATCTAGAAATAGAGTATATGCAGGGCACCTATTTTGAAATTATAAGGTACTTGCATGATACACAGACCATAAAATTATGATTTATTTGTTAATAATTCATTGTACCAATTATTCTTATATGATTCCAGTTTGCAATATCCATAAACAATCTATTTTGGTATCATATAATGTCATCAGAAGGCAGACACGATAAACACACACACACACACACAAAAAATAAATAAATAAAAAAAGGAAGATACAGTATATAACTATCAAAACATCATCATGTTTTAGTTTTTACAGCTTACTACTCTCTAAAAACTCGACAGTAGTTCAAAATCCTAGTTAAAAATCCAACTAGAGTGCTATTCTGCTATTTATTTATCTAAAACAGCTTTTCAGCGTAAACGGTTTGCAGTCTGAAATGAGTGTGCTTAACCAAGGTGGCTAGCTCGTCTGTGTTTTATGTGTTTAACTGTAGCCCTCTGTTTTTATATTAGCAGGACTCATACCCTGCTATTCCAAACAATAAAAACCCGGCTCTCACAAAGCAATTGTGGGGGAAATATGTGCTGAATCTGCTGTTGTAAAGTTAGAGTAATTTGAGGGGCAGACTTCTCCAAGAAAGGGAATATTGTAGGCCATTCACTTGCACAAAAAAGACAGTTCTTTCTCTCTCTTTCTCAGTCCATTTACTCCTGACTATTTCCTCTCTTCTTCTGCACAATGGAAACAACGAAGAGCTCTTGGAAAATTTGCCAACCAAATTTGTGAGGCCTTCAGCGAAGAGCCAGACAACAAATATAATGCATCCGGACGCCAGTTCACAAACATTCTGTTGGAAAACTCACATATTGAGTTACGGCGCAAAACAAAAGAGGGAAAGAGAGAGAAGGAAAAAGAAAAATCCAGACCAAAAAACCTGGTGAATGAGAGATTTGTTTGTTTTTTTGTAAAAACAACAGCAAAAAGAAATGACTATTAGAACACTGGTGTATTTCTTCTTACAGTGTTTTATAATTTTTACTTTATTATGTCTTATTTAGTTAAGGCTGTATATGCGTAGCTTATCATCTTTACAATGGTAATGGTGTTGAAAACCTACTGTGAAAATTTCCTTGCTCACAAACATCATTTGGGAAATATTTAAAAAAGAACAAAAAATTCAAGGGGGGGGGCTAATATTTCTGACTTCAACTTTATGTATGTATTTATATGTGTGTGTGTGTGTGTGTGTGTGTGTGTGTGTGTGTGTGTGTGTGTGTGTGTGTGTGTGTGTGTGTGTGTGTGTGTGTGTGTGTGTGTGTGTGTGTGTGTGTGTATGTGTGTGTGTGTGTATATATATATATTTTTTCTTTTTTTTCTGGGCAAAGATTAATATTAAAATAAAAGTTTGTTTTAACATGCATATACACAGTACACGCACTTAAATTATGTCAAAACAAACTTACTGTATATATAATATTTTTTTATTTACTTTACTTAAAATATCTGACAAAAGTCACAATATCACAGAATATAATTATTTTTCCACTGCACCATGACATTTAATACTGTACATTATTACATGTACTGTAAGTCAGCCCTTACTGTCCCAATTAAATAATTACAAATCAAGGCATGATCATAATTTATTTTGGGAAAATGTGTGTAATCTAGAGGCCTTTGCCTTTCATTTAAGCCACTTCTGATACCAAATGATCAACTAGAATCAAGTTATTTTTGGTTGTTCTTAACTTGGGTAGGCGACAAGACTTGTCAGGTAGTGTATATACTAGTATTTTAACTTAGTTATATTTTAAAGATTTTAATATTTACTTAACTATAATAACTAAATAGTCTTGCTTTGAATAAATATTTTATATTATTAATGCGTTCAGAAATATTGTGGAGCTGCTACACATTGTACACATTGTGTACACATTGCACACAATCCAATCCTTCTATTAAAACAGAGGAGCGAGTTTTCCTTCAGTGGCTCCGTCCCTTTAGAGAGTCTCACGTCTGTGGAAGAAGCTCATCAAGTTTTTGAACAGCAGGCTCCCAGTCAGACAGTCATGCTTTGCTCCCCTCTGAGAATAGCATGATAAGATTTTAATTGTTTTCCTCGCTAGTGTAATGCCAAGATTTATTAATGGCAAATTAATAGACATGTTCACAAACAACTGATCAAAGATAGCACAGCATTGGATGCCTTTGTGCTTGGGTTACACAGAGATAACTCTATCTGTCAGGGGTCTGTACAAGTTAAGATAATACTGAAGTGAATGTACTTTATGGTCTCCTTCTTACAGTGAAATCACACAGTTAAGTACCAAGCAATTTAAAGCCAAAAGCACACTTTTGTGGACTTGTCAATTTTGAGATTTTTGGCTTTTCCTTTTTTCTGTCTAATGGATAAAAAGCATCCAAAAAGCACTTGCAAGTGTTCTTTTTATCAAATTTTGTCAATTTGTGTTCATTTCAATTGCAAAGTGCATTTTAAAGGCCATTAAATGTAAAGGTTTAGCATCAGATGTAAAGTATTTTAAAAGATGTTTGTAATTTTACAGTTTTAAATGTAATACTCTGTTAAACTATTAAGTATTCAGTTATTTCCTGCCTTGAAAATGACTTTAATTTTAACAAGGGATGTCCAGATCCGATCACGTGAACGGAAATCAGGGCCGATCACGCAGTTTCAGACTCAATTGGATATTTGGATTGGAAGTAATTGACCCTTCGCTAAGCCCCGCCCTGCTTAGTTACTGTTGCTACGCCTGTCAAGCTTTCGTGCCTGGCATGTCTATAATAATGTGTATGCACCGGTCATTTTTGGCAAACAGGTGAGATGTTCAAGAAAGCCAGACAAAAAAGGACTGCAGTATGCATTACAGGAGTATATTCATGATATAATAGGCAACCGATTAGAAAATGACTTGATGAAAATTGAAGCTATAGGTTAGCTTAGCCACCTCATACTCTGACCATTCAACAGCTTAGTTCATGCACAGCAGGAGAGGTGACATTTAAAAATAATTGAATAATAACACATTAAACCATGATTTCTTTATTTTAAGCCAAATATCCTGATAGATGATTTGTTGCGCAATGAAATATAGCATTACTAACCGACGAGGAAACACGCATGGACAGTGCTTCTTCATAGAAAGAAAGGGTAAATTGATAGATTTGTTTAGCAACATTTACCCATATCAATGTACAGTACCTATAACTGTCAGCATGTTTGTGTGCTCTTTATACAGTTTCTATTCTAATTTGCAGTTTAATGGAATAAATAAACTGAAATGTAAATCAAAGTGTAAACAGCAGAAGCAGACAAATATTTTCCCTACCATCAAATATTAATCTGACCAACACCAAATATAAAAGCAGACACTAACCGGCTATAATGTTGTCAACAATGACTAAATTTTCAAAAGACAGATGAAAACATTATTGAACTGTAGCTCTGACATGCACATGAGGCTTATTTACTTTATTTACTAAATTATCTAAATTACTGAAAAACAGCTGCGGATGAAGTATAGTGATCATAAGTGCTCAGATTGTGATCACATCTCGGTTTTGTTCTGTTGATATGTAATTTCAGATATTAGTAGCTTAAAACTGATGGAAATATGATTGCTATTTGAATGACTACTATGGTAAGGGCTTAAACATAATATCGAGCAAAAAAAAAAAAAAGAAAAAGAAAAAAGACCACTGGGAAGCATATCCTGCTTTGTATTTTTGTAGGAAACACAGTTTAGATATTTTTAGGGTAAGAGGTGTGTGAGTTATGACCGTCCTGACTGTATCAGGAATATCGAAACAAAACCTACTTACTCAGCTCCATTTTTTTTTTTCAGGGGGGAAAATTCCTAGCTTGGCTTTTATTTTAGGTAATATGGTTAAAATTAGGGAATCTCCCAATCAGGTTTTTTTTTTTTTTTTATTAACTGTATTTTAACATTCAACAGCTCTGTTAAAAACCAGGCAATTCTATATAGATATGTGTATAGACATTTTATACAGCTGAAGTCATTATTAGTAACCCCGCTTTAATATATATATATATATATATATATATATATATATATATATATATATATATATATATATATATATATATATATATATTTATATATTTATATATATATATATATATATATATATATATATATATATTTTTTTTTTTTTTTTTTTTTTTTTTCCAAATGATGTTTTTCGGAGCAAGGATATTTTCACAGTATGTATGATAAAATTTATTTTTTCTTCAGGAGAAAGTCTTGTTTGTTTTATTTAGACTAGAATAAGAGCAGTTTTAAAAAGTTTAAATACTATTTTGAGGTCTAAATTATTAGCCCCTTTAAGCTGTATTTTTTTCGATAGTCTACAGAACAAACCATCATTATACAATAATTTGCCTAATTATCCTGACCTGCCTAGTTAACCTAATTAACCTAGTTAAGCCTTTAATTGTCCCTTTAAGCTGAATAGAAGTGTCTTGAAAATATATATTAGAGATGAGTTATTAAAACTATTATGCTTAGAAATGTGTTGAAAAAAATATCTGTTAAACTGAAATTGGGGGAAAATATAAACAGGGCTAATAATTCTGACTTCAACTATATTTGTTTACTTCGTATTTGCTTTCATAGCCTAACGAAAATAAATAAGACTTTCTTTAAAATAAAAACAGCATATATAGTGGTAATACTGTGATGATGTCCTTGCTCACTTGGGAAATATTTGAGAAAGAATTTTAAAAATATGCACATGATTTCTAATAATTTTACCTGTATTTGCATGAACATATTTTTGACACTGACATTTTTAATCCTCTAAAGACCTTTGAGTCTATAGTACCTAATCACAATAATTTAACTAAGTGGATCTAAAAAGCTAACAAAAACACCTTTTAAAGCTGTCAAAAAATACAGCACATTATTTGAAATGTGAAAAGTGCCATTTCTTCATATACCATGTTTCCAACCAACAAAACATTTGCTTCGACAGTCGCAAGTTTCACAGTAACCTTTTAAATTGGAGTGATGCTGAATGCTTTTAAGCAAATCCTGTCATCTCCTAGCAACACATTTTTTTCCATCAGCATCGGAGGCGAACAGGCTATATAAACAAATTTCCAGAGTACAGAGCTACTCTGACAGACGCTCTCGCTTAATGAATTTAGAGAGGAGCTACAAGCCCTTTGCTGATGATGTCATTGTTTTTCTCATCTAGTAGTTCATTTCAGTGCAAACATCACACTCTACCTGAAAAGAGGGTGTTCAAATACACATACTGTGGAAGCACACACTTTGTGGGTTCATCCAATGGAGAAGGAGGCATGATTCACAAATACATTATTTATTATTATTATTATTATTTTTTTTTTTTATTTAGGGAAAACAAAACACTCATTTTGGATGTACAGATATAATTAAACAATAATTGAATGAAAGGAACGTAAAGGTTTTGGAGTGCACGTTTTAGAATGTCTCCAACCAAAAGCAAACTAAACACAACTACTAAACAAAACCCAGCCCTTATATTAGCAGGACCTCACCAGTTAACATAGAGGTCACACACAACTATAAACAAATGAATAAACAATTATTCATTCAAATGTTTTTTTTTTTTTTTTTTTTTTTAAGCTTAGTCCCATATTTATCAGGGGCCAACATAGAGGAATGAACCACCAACTTATGAAGCATACGTATTTATGTTTGTTTTATGCAGCGGATGCCCTTTCAGCTGCAACCCATCACTGGGAAACTCCCATAGACTCACATTTACACACATACACTGAATAATTGTAGCTCACCCAATTCACCTATAGCGCATGTCTTTGGACTTAAAAACCGGAGCACCCGGAGGAAACCCATGCCAACACAGGGAGAACATGCAAACTTCACACAAATACCAACTGACCCAGTCATGTTCGAACCAGCAACCTTTCTGTAAGGTAACATCGCTTCCTACTGTGCCACCACACTGCCCATAAATAAATAAATATTAGTTCCCAAATAATTCAAAACAATTAAATATAAATAGTATTCATATATACATCGATCTTAAAAATAAACAATTAAATTTTTTCCTTACTGTAATATACAACATTCACTTACTATATTTAATGATCAAAGAGCAAAGTCTAAAGTGCATGGTGCAAAAGCAGTTAGGGCATATCCAAATCCACTTTTAATATTTTAAGAAGGGACAAATACACTCTGTGCCCGGGCACATGGCATAACAGGGTTGTGCTTACTCTCTTAATGAGTTTTGGGTGTGTTTCGAGCAGAATGTGCAAAAAAACATTAAATCAGAGTCTCATATTTCATTCCCTTTAAAAGTCAGTTGTGTCGCACCGTGGTGAACTTTGTAAGTGCAAGGGTAAAGAATGAGCCTTCTCCATTCGGGCTCTTTACTTTCTTTTTACTTATACTCTTTACTCCTTCACTTTCATGAATAAGAAAACGGTGTAAACTACATCCCACTGAAGACATCCATTAGCCTACATATTTAATTTCATTTGGTAAGTGCAAAGATTTGTTTTAAAACTATTTAAAAGTTTAGTTCTAATTTCCAGCAAACTAATAAATGAACTATAATAAAAAAAAGAAAAAAAATGATTTTCTAATAATACTGTTAATAATAATAACATTATTCAAATAAATCTTTTTTTTTTTTTTCATTTTAAGATATTTGTGTATTGCTGTACATCCTGTGTTCATTAAGCAATCTGTAAGCATTTTGGACCCACATAGTCGCATAACTAATGCGCGCTGTGCTGGACTTTAGTCCAGCTTTTAGTTGGTCAATGGCGCAGTCAGTTTTAGTTACGCAAACTAGCAAGACACCAGCAATGCGTCTTAACACACCTCCTTTTTAGACCAGCACACTCATGAGTCAAAAAAGTTGCGCAAATGGATTTGCTATTTAAATCACGTGACATTAAAGTGAAAATTACAGTTGCGCTGGTCTGAAAATAACGACAAATTGTGCCATAAATGTCTTCCACCTTACTGTGCCCACTGCATGATAGGGCCCCCTATGTCAGGGCATAGATAAGCCAAAAATAAAAATAAACAATTAGAAAATAGGAAACTTACATTGTTAAAAGTTATTAGTTACTGTACTTTAAAGCTAGTATTGACAAGTTGACTTTACTTAACCTTCTTGTCATGTTTAAGACAAATCTGACTGATTTACAACTTAAAACACTCATGAATATGTTTTACATTTCTTCCCTGAAGACATTTGAACATAAAACTGATGATCATCTTATTTTTTTGTTTATTTTTAAATTTTTTTTGTGTTTTGATCAACCTTTTTACACCTGTGGTGTCCCCGGTCAAAAGTGATCACCATATGATATAAATAGGAATCCAGAATATATTCATCCATTAGACAGAAAACATCCCCATCCTTGGGGGATGAGCAAATCATACTAAATTGTATGAATGAGATCGTACAAATTCATGTGAATTGGCCACTAAATAAAGTTAAGAATTGTCACAAGATAGCGTTGGATCTTCACACAGTCTATACATGTGTCTGAAGAAAAAAAAAAAGAAACAATTTTTTTTTTCTTTCAGCCAATGTCTGTTCAGTCAATCTCAAGGTCTAGCAAGAGCTTAGCATGTTCAGACCATTAGCATCTCACTAAAAAAAGACCAAAGTATAACAAGTGCTAGTTCTGTGTCCATACCCTCAGTCACTATTCCCTACATTAATACACTAATATAGTCCAATTGGAGGACTGAACGAAAATTCGAGCACTCAGTAGACAAGAAAGGATAGTTTTGTTTGTGCTTTGCTGGTTGATAAATTATTTGGATGGATTAAAATTTCAATTTCTTTGAGCTGTCTATTGTTATTGAAAAAACGTGTTTTGATTTCTGTTATCTATCATTTTGTTATATATTTTCAGTGCCTATTTGATGTTTTATGTCTAATTCTATTAATTCAAGTTAAACACTCCTTTAAGACATTGTTCACAGCTAAAGAATGTTGAATAAAAATGGGACGGGATGTGAACATGACAGAAGGGTTAAAAGTAATGTAAATAAACCCATTGACTTAGTGCTAAGTTAATTTAATTCTTATAAATATGCAAACTTGATTCACTTTTTACAATATAGCCAACTAATCACTGTTTATATTGTATGGAAAAAAAGTATTTAAACCCTTGAAATTGTATTAAATTTATATGTGACCTCTGTTCTCATATACTTACTGCACACACACACACACCTATAGACAGTCAACACACACTCCTGGCCTCTCATAATTGACTAGAGGACTGCAACACCAAACACGCACTGATTAAAACACTCTCTAATTAAGCGAAATAGATCCTCCGCTAAAGCTCATCCTGGCCGAAGCATCTTGTGATGAAGAAGCTTGGATATTTGCTAGCAGACGAATGAAATAACGTTTGACCGTAATCAACACATCACAGCTGTTAAGCATTTGCCCATATCGAAGGATGGATTATCTGTATCATCTCTCCATTCAGCGCCTTTCACTGCAGCAAATGACGGCAATTTATGTTTCGGCACTCTTGATTTCCTTCTGGCTTCTCAGCTGTTAAGTATGTGGTCTAAGAGGCTGTAATGGATTGACGCTAGTGTGACAGTTACAGAGCATGAGGTAAACACAGCACCGGCGAGCAGGACAATCGTCTAGGCTTTTAGATAGCGTGAGCATCAGGCGTCAGGCACACAGACCGCAAAGCTGATGCATGTTGCACTTAACGTCTTTTAGTAGCAAGAAAATGGATATTTTTATGAGCACCAGCACTGTACGTTCTGCTTTGCTTTCAGTATGCCTGATACTAGATATACTTATTTGTGGCATTAAAAATGAACTGTGGATTGTTGTGTTTACTCTTAAGTTCAAAACACTGATCATTTGCCTAGTGTTCGTTTTTTAAGAATTAAAGGGAATAATGTTTATTTATTTTTACTGACATGCTCAATTTAGATCTTTAGAGGTCTTAAACTCGATTCCTGAAGGGCCACAGCTCTGCAACATTTTACTCCAACCCTAATCAAACACATCTGATCCAAGTAATCAAGGTGTTCAAGACGATTAAGCAGGTATAAGCTAAACCGCGCCAAGCTGTGGCCCTCCAGGAGTTGAGTTTGAGACCACTGATTTAGAAGCTACTTTTGAAACACAGCAAAATTATTACATCTTTCTAATAGGTCGTTTCCACTGAGTGGTAAAGTATGGTAAGGATTGGTGCGAGTCACCTTTATCAGGCTTGCATTTCCAAAATGGTACCCTTTTGGCGGGTGTGGGGTACGACAGAAAGTATAACAGAAAGTTTTAGTTGATGTCATTCTCGCTCATTCTCAAATTTTCTTCTTCTTGGCTTTGTGGCTGTTCATCAGGATGATGACAATGTTTGTTTGTGCTTGGCTCGTTGTTACATGTATATATTTTTACGGTGTAATGACTTGTCTGCGTATTTAAAATGGTGCTTTCATTGTTTTCATTCTCTTGGCTTATGTACATGCTAGTGACGTTTCACTGTAAACTAATAGCGTAGGCTTTGCCTTTTGGTACCATTTTGTCATGCTAGGTACCCTTTCGAAAAGGTGTTAGAGTGGTACTGTACGTTTAGCTTTTTGGTATTTTTTGACAGTGGAAATGGCCATAAAACTTAACCGTACCATGCCATGTGAAAAAGAGCCAATATATATATATATATATATATATATATATATATATATATATATATATATATTGTGTTCAACAGAATCAAGAAACTCTTGAAGATTTGGAACCACTTGAGGCAGAGTAAAATGAGTTAATTTCCCTTATTGCCAAACTATGCCTATAACAAACTACCCCTTAAACTATTTGGCAATAAATGTTACCAACAACAAATGTTTGTCTCATGCTTATTAGCTTGCATATACAGATATGTGTTATTGTTTTAAAGGTGACTTTTATCAGATATGCATTTCCACTGCTAAAAGGATGGGCGTGGTGTATGAAATAAAGTTTAAGATGATGTCATTCTATAAACATGATTGATTATAACTGCAGATCAATGATATTGTGAAATAGTCTACTGTAACGTCTTCAATTATTTACAATAAATATGCAACAAATATGAACACATACAGACCCTTACAGTCTCCCATATGTTCCCAATTGCAGAAAAAAAACTACACACAGCATACATTTAGACCTTATTTGCGTTCAAAAACAACACACAGTAACTTCTCATCTTTAATCTTCTTGGTAGAAAGTAATTCCATCATTCTGAGTTCATAATAGTCCAAAAGGTGATGATAATAGTTGGTAGTCTGTTCATGTTTTAGGTTGCATTTGCTCCTTTGTTTTTTTTCCAGCTTCTCCTTTATTTTTTTTTCCTGCTTCACTCTTGTGTTTGTCTGTTTCTGAAAGGATTGGATGTACGAAGCACTTCAATAATCATGTGCACATTATTATCAACATCTCGCTTTTAGAAGACTTCGAGAAACAAAAAAAGGACACATCAGATTTCTTCTCTTCTTGGCTTTGTGACATTATATATTATTATGGTGTAATGTCTGTTACGGTGTAATGCTTCCTTTGTTTTCATTCTCTTGGTTTGTGTACGTGCTAGCGACATTTCTCTGTAAACCAATAGCATTCAGCAGCACGTCTGGCTGTAATTTATTCTTCTATTAGACAAATAACAACTAAATAATAAGGATTAGGATCACACATCCTAATTGTTGACACACTACAATCAAGTGTGATTTTCATTTCTGAGACTGGAGCTCATCCACTTGTATTAAAAACTGTGACCTGGGATAAAGTATCAATGAAATCATTGCAGTTATCTTTGCATGGTGATTTTTGTCTTTTACCATAGACATCAATCTGATATTATCTGTAAACCTTTATCCCCTCACTTCAGTTATACAACACAGTCTTATGACAGCTCATTGTGTTTACAGTTTGCTTGTGAAACTGTGCACTCATCTTAATTATGATGTAATCTGCTTGTGGCCCACTGAGGCTAAAAAATTAAAAGTTGACTTTTATTTTAGCTGCAAATCAAAGGTTTTCATGTCACTTAGTACACAAAATAATAAGAAGAAGCTTTATAATAAAGTCATGTGATTTAACTGCTCAACTATGCTCAAGTTTAGTTTTTTTCCATGGCTCTCAAATCCATTGTTTCAAAGAACATTTGCAAACAGCCTTAAAAACTTGATTGGTTTTTTTTTTTTAGCTAAATGTTTGTAAACATTTTATATTGACTGAATTTAAGCAAAACAATGAAATTTAGTAATATTTAACTTAATTTGTTTGTTTAGATTCAGCTAATTTAAATCATTTGCAACAATTTGCAATGATTTCCTAGTGTTGGGTTGCAGCTGGAAGGGCATCCGCTGCATAAAAAAAATTACTGGATAAGTTGGCGGTTCATTCCACTGTGGCGACCCCAGATTAATAGAGGGACTAAGCTCAAAAGAAAATGAATGAATTTGCAATGAAGCAATTTTTCAGTGAACAGCTCTTCTGTGGTTATAAGCATAGATTCTTCATAACATGACACATATTATAGTAGACGTAAATAGATGCACTCAAGCAAAATAAGCAAACGTATAAGCAAAGCAATCTTTGTCTTTTGTGCAATAGACGGATTCCACTTTACATATTTTAAAATTGTTTTGAAGAGTGTGCTTATGTGGTACTGTATGTTCTGTAGTACCATAGCCGAAGCCTGGAGTGACGTAAAGAAAAAGAAGAAAAGTACTGCAGTAAACTGATGGAAAAGAAATATAGCAAAGCCATCTGTACGAGTCATGTTTGTTATTTACAGCAATAATCTGATCTCATACTTTTTAATTGGCTCTCACTTTCGTCATTTGTGTAATGACACCAACAATGATTCTAACTATAGTTCTAACAACATATGTGCAACACGATTTGTTCATTTTCAGAAAACACTCAGGTTTTGCTTGTTATCTGATATCTGTTAATTAAGAGGTGTGTATGGGATGACAGACAACATGTTTTTGAGGTTGAGGATCCACAGACAATACTTTATTACACAGAGAACGGTCAGGCAGGCAAAGGTCACAATTAGGAGCAAACGGTAACATTGAGAGAAATCCAGAAGCGTAGTAGTCAGATAACAGGCAAATGGTCGATGTAGGCAGCAGGCAGGATAAACAATAAAACAAGGCAAGGGTAGTGGTGTGATGTTGTGCGCCAAGGCTTCGAAGCATGTGACAAAAAAAGATACATCTCGCAGTGTACCAGAGCTTGATTTGTTTTGCCATCATCACGTGATCTTGATGTCCGAAGCTTCATTTTCGCCTATACCCACGTGATTGCATCAAATTTTGATTCAAAGGTTTAAACACCCTCATGGGTTAGTAAAGTTTATAGCAAGAGATTAGGTGCCGATTACATACATTTCTACTGTTTCAAAGCACTGCACCGGTCCCACACATCAGTAATTCAGCTAAAATAAAATAGTAATTTATAGTAAAAAAGTTTTGAACCATACTAAAGTGTATTAGCGTATTTTATTTACAACTATCTTCAAGGAAAACCACTGCATATCATGGTATAGTGTTTAACGGAGAACAGCTGGCGAGTGGTCGGTGAACGCATCACTCACATACTGTAGCCTCCTACTAGAGCAGGGATTCTCATCCGGTGGGCTACAGGTGGGCCACGAGATAGCCTAAAATTATTTAATACTATACTATAATTATTTGATTTCATTATAAAATATGTCATATTAAAAATATTGAAGTAATGGCATTTCCCGTTTTCTGTGATTTGAGTAAGCTAATTTGGACTCGGTGCAAAAAACAGCCTCACTGTTAAATGCAAACTGTGGCTTAAATTTCCAACCGCTGCGCATCAACTAGGACTACGTCCTCAGTTGTATAAATCAAACCGTCATGCAAAGGTAAAGGTAAAGATGATTAGAGTTATAATAACCAGCTTGCGCGTGCCTCACATCTGTGACTAGCACTCTATCAGAGTCGCACAAGTCAGTTGATTCACAAACTATGTGTGCTGTCTTTGTGTAAACACTTCAAAACATCTGCATAGTTTTCCAAATTAACGTCTTGCGAGTGTTTTTTGATAGAAGTGCGCCAGTACAGTAGGATCCAGTGAGCCTCGGTGGTTCCTTGAACAGCTGTTTACTGTTCCTATCAGCGAACTCCTATATTGTCCAGCTACAAACTCAACCGCCTTCAGATTGATGTTTCAACAGATTAAGCGTGTTTTGCAGTGTTTTACATTTATTTTTAATGATATGAATAGTAGGTCAATTGATAAATAGTAGTCAGTCTAATTCAAAGCAACAGCAGTTTTTTTTTTCTCCTGTTGTCCTGTCAGGTTCATTTATTGAAGAAAAGGCCCAAATACTCTGCAGTTGTAAAGAATAACTGAAATAAAGAGTTCAGGAGCTTTGTGCTTTAAACTATATATATATATATATATATATATATATATATATATATATATATATATATATATATATATATATATATATATATATATATATATATATAAAGAGAGAGAGAGAGAGAGAGAGAGAGTTCGGTTTTTTATAAAATGATGTAGAAAAATAAAACAGTAATAGATGGCAAACAAAATGTTTTGCTAATAAATAAAGGTTCAAAATAAGTATTTTCTCTAGACAATCAGTTTGGGCCTTCAAAAAATTTTCAGAGAAGGAGGTGGGCCTTGGAGTAAAAAAGGTTAAGAACCCCTGTCCTAAAGCATTCGCCTCCCATGCAGGAATTGCTGGTTCGATCCCCGTGTGGAACGGGACTAGTTGGATTTATAAATGTAATACTTTTTAATAACTTGGATTTTACTACAGTCCTCAGAGGTGTAATGTAACATACCTTATGTGTACAAACTACAGTAATTGAGTAATTTGTTTATATTGCTGCTGTTGTATTAATGCATGAATGAGTTGGCTGGTTGTGAACATTTGACATTATTGCAACACAGTGCTTTCCTACACTTTCACCAGAAAAGGTCCTCATCGAGCTCTGACTTAGAAAGCTTCGAGTAACGAACCTTTTACCAATACAATTGGGTCGAGCGTTTCACTGGTTCAGAAAGCTTCATTTCACCATCACTAGGTAAGGGTCAAAACACAGAGAGACTAAGCATGGAAAATGATTCGTAATGTTACTGGTTATGTGCCAAACAAGACACAAGTGTGTGTGCTGTTTATATGGTCCATGTTATCAGTCTTGAGTAGCTTCCTGCTAGGGGTGTGTGTAATCAATGGAGAACTGGAACAGGTGTGTTTGTGGTGCCTGAAAGGAGTTGTAGTTTATATGGTGGCAAAATTGTAGTCTAAGTGAAAGTGGATGTTCTCCAGCAATCTATGAGGCTTAGATCGCTGGTGATCATGAGAAATATAAAGCAATATATGTTGTTGAAAAAAGCACCCCAGGATATGATTATTTGAGACTTTCTAATTCATTCATTCATTCATTTTCTGCCGCATTTCTGGGGCCGTGTGGTAGGGTAAGCAGTCTTACACACCATTCACACTGGGCTTAAGCATTAACACTTGACTGAAAGCGAGTTTAAAGTTGGGCCTAACACGATCGTCATAGCAGCGTCTAGCTGCTATGTGTATTTGCATACAGCGATCTGATTGGCTGACACTTCCGTCGGGGCTTAAAAATTTGAGCTAGTTCCAACTTCTACAGCAAGCAACTCCTGACGTCACCCATTCAAAGTGATTGGGAAGCATTGAAGCTGACGCCCCGTGTGAATGAGGCATTAGAAGAAAACCCCATACCTCCCTCTCCCCAGACACGTCCTCCAGTTCCTCCGGGGGAATCCCGAGGCGTTACCAGGCCAGCGGAAAGACATAGTCCTTCTAGCCTGTCCTGGGTCTACCCCGAGGCCTCCTCTTGGTGGGACATGCCTGGAACACCTCCCTAGGTAGGCGTCCAAGAGGTATCCGAAACAGATGCCCGAGCCACCTCAGCTGCATTCTCTCGATTAAGAGGAGCAGCAGCTCTACTCCGATCTC